>NW_009709800.1:22032-97936 GCF_000703405.1 Apaloderma vittatum | reverse complement strand
TCCTGCCATTTTATTCCTAAAAACTGAATCTTTTGTGCAGGTCCTTTCACCTTGCTCATTATTTCGATGTTCTTCGGTGGCGCGGCTTTTGGGCACGTGAGCATCTACATGACGTACCTTCAAAGTCATGTTTTCTACTCGAGTAGCAATATCTTGCCACAATGCAGCCGCCCAGATGGGTTTACCTCTGCGCTGCCAATTGCTCTTCTTCCACTGCTGTAACCACCCCCATAGGGCGTTAGCCACCATCCAGGAATCAGTATAAAGGTAGAGTACTGGCCACTTTTCTCTCTCAGCAATCATTAGGGCTAGTTGGATGGCTTTCACCTCTGCAAATTGACTTGATTCGCCTTTTCCTTCAGCGACCTCCACAACTTGTTGTGTGGGACTCCACACAGCAGCTTTCCATCTCCTCCCCCCCGAGCGGCGCAGCTATCTTGCAATTTTATCTCCTCCACCAGATATTCTTATTTATAAAAGGTCTAATTTCATATTTTCTATTGTTTCTTTGTTGCTATGATTATGCAAATCCTCTTTAGACAAAATGAAACTCCTGCAACTGAGTGTCAAAACAGCCTTACTAGATTTTAACACTATTCTATACTAAAGAATATTTAAGAAACAACAACATTGAGGACTTTTTCCTTCAAAATAAAGAGTTTGATATTCTATGACAAAATAGCAAAATTATGACATGAAGTCAGTTCTGCAAATTTATTGAAAATTAAAGTGCTTTCCTCCTTTTAGCTACACTACATTGCCTTCAGTGTCACTGCTTAAATCATGAGTACCTCTCCCTTTTCCGGTTCAAGTCTTGTCACTTCTTGTGATGAAATCTGTCAAACTATTAAGCAGCAACATGTTTTTCCTTTTGCTGCCACTGATACCGGGAGAAGCATTTACTGGTTTAGTTAGACTACCACAAATGACCTTTCAAGTATCTGATGAAAATGTCTTCAGACTTTTACATTTACATTTTCAGTTATAATCTAAAATGATTCCTAAAGGTTAAACATTGAAGCATTAACAAGATGAACTGTAATCTATATTCTGCACTATGCTGTAATTCTCTCTACACATATGCCATCTAAAAAGTACTCTTTTGGAGTGATTTTTTTTTCTTTTTTAAAAAAAGCATTATTCCCCACTCCAACATCAGTGCTACAAATATTCTAACAGCTCTTACACAAAAATCACTCCTATTTCAACACAATAAGTCTACTAAAACATGATTTTCAGACCTTGCAAGTTTATCTGGAAAGGAAAATAAACACAAGACTCCTCTCTCTTCTGTTGTGATGAAGAGTTCTGCAAGGCACAATTCAGAGACCAAAAGGCTCCAGAAAGCACGTAACCTTGCGGGACTGAATCCATAGTGTAGCAGAAAAGTACAAAAGACTTGGCTGTGCAGTAGATTATTCTCTCTAAGAAGCTGTTTTAGGAGCTTCACTTTAACTGCAGTTGTTACCTATGCTGCTACACCATCAAATATCTTTAAACAAGGTTGTATGTCTCTTGGGAGTAAGTGTGTAAAGACAATGCCTGTTCTGAGTAACATATGCTACAATGTGAGACAGAGCATCAAAAAAAACAGGAAGGGGAACTAGTATGATAGCATGATAGTGGGAAGAACTGGACCAACTGCGATCAGATAGCGAAGTATCACAGATGAATGTTCATTTTGATGGCTTCCAACTGTTTGAACGTTAAACTGACCTTTTTTAAAAAAAATCTTACAAACAAAGCTTCCTAGTTGCAAAAAGCTGTCCAGTTTAGACACCCACTTGGTAGACAACTTCTTTCAGAACTACAGAAGGTGTGAAAAGAGAGACACAGAAGGTCAGGATAAATGCTGTAATCTGAGATGACACTTCAGGATGAAATACTTCATGTAATAACGTGCAGATGTCAGTCTAAATTGGACAGAAAAATCCAAGGTGAGCAGAACTTATGCAAATGAATAGGCAAACAACAGACAAGGGCAGATACAGAATAAGCATATCTAATTGTTAAAAAAACTCCATAATGAAGACAAAGGGTTTGAACAGGAGAAAAACAGGAAAGCAGTTTCATGATTAAAATAGAGGAAAACGTGTTGGTTGAAGGAAGGCACATTAACATTTGTAATTGGAGATGAAAGGGTTACAGTCCTAAATCAGAAGATAATGAGGAACACATATGGGAACAGAAATAAAGGCCAGGAGTTAGAACATTTACAGCCAGAAACAATATAGCTGACTAGTCTCAAAGAATACGTAGTAAAAAAGGCAAGTAGGTATTGTGAACTTTGTGGGGGGAAAATGAGGTTTTCCAGCAGTATGTGTTCTCAATGTACAGTTCTAGTGGATAGATGATTTAGGATCAAGTTAGTGTAATGGAACATAAGAAGACAGAATATATCTTTAATGAATATATGAACTATGTCATAATTTCATATTTAATTTGTTCCTGAAATACACCAGTGCTAATTTTACTTAAACAACACTAGGATGCAATGCAGTTGTGGCAGGGCTTTAATTTCTCCCAGGATACTTATTGCAAAGGAGATTGTCTCCCAGATCTCTCCAAACTCCCCTTCTCCTGATCCCATTTGATGGATCATTACACATTTTCACAAGAGCGTCCAACGATAGGACAAGGGGGAAAACAGAAGGAAAACAGGTTTAGACTGGATCTTGGGAAGAAGTTCTTCAGTACGAGGGTGGTGAAACTCTGAAATAGATTGCCCAGAGAAGCTGTGGATATCTCCTTCCTGGAGGTGTTCAAGGCCAGGTTGGATGAGGCCTCAAGAAATCTGGTCTAGTTGAGAGGTGTCTCTGCCCACAGTAGGGAGGTCGGATTAGATGATCTCTAAAGTCCCTTTCAGTTTAAGCCATTCTGCGCTTCCTGCACTGTCTCAGGAGACAACAAAATCCCTGGACCAGAGGGTCTAGAGAGCATGAGATTTAGATGTACCCTCTTTCTGATGTGCAATATCTTTGTAGTAAGGTGAACGCTTTTTCAAACCATGCAGTGTTAGACCACCGCAGTCACTATCATACGCAAACACTAAAGTTCCAAGCATCTACTTATTATTCTAAGTTTTGTTTTCAGCAGAAGCTTTGTAACTTTCAGGCCAATTAGTACCTTCATCTCACTGCAACACTACTTGGTTTTAACATAAATTGAAATCTGCATGCGTAGTGCATGTTTATATAACAAATATTTGTGGCCTAAGCTTAGAAAGCAAGCTGAGATTTATCAACTTTCATCATGGAAAAATAATCCACTTACCTAAAGAAATACCTAAAGGTAATCCTCTGAGTCTTCTTTTCAAAGCATTATGTCATGCCTAACAACATTAAACGATCTAGCAAATAGTTTGATTTGGTGGACTGAATTTAGTATATTAATTAGTCAATCTAGGCCAACAGGTATTCTTTCAAAGATTTGATGATCAAGAATTATGACACAGATAAAAATTATTAAAACACCAATAGTGCTATATTATTACAATTTTCAATTAAAAATGTAAATTATTTGGCATAAAAAAGTGTAACTAATTACGAAAATATAAGTGCACCCTGTGTTATAGGTTATTATGCTAAGCTTCATTTTCTCCTCCTAAGGTGCTTAATGCACATGTAAACAGGGTGGATATGGAGTTTTCCATCCAAGCTCATTAGGCAAATCAAAGCTCATGAAGAAAGGGTGTGCTGTTTTTCAGAGCTCATATAGTTGTGAAAAAATCATTAAACGTTCTAGAATTTCATCTTTCTTCAAGTGACAGCACTGAGTTTCAGCAAAGATTATGGCAAATAAATCTAATTGTATGAAAAGTACAGTAATACAACTATAAATTGATCCATATGGTTCACTGCACATCAGATGCAAACATCTCTAATTTTTTACCATTGTGGTTACAATAAAATTCTCAGGTGTCATTTATATTGGATGAAGATATTAATATCTCTAACCTGTGACTATTTACAAAATACACGCGTATAAAAAATTTCATCTGCCTCCTTTACGGTTTGAATTACCAGTCTTTGCATCAACTACTTAAAAAATAAAGTTTAATTTTCAAAAAGTTGTTCTTGAATTTGAGTGGGGGATTTTGGTAAACTTACTAGGAGCTTATTTGTTAAAGAGTACTTATACAGTTATTTGTTAAAGAGTACTGATACATAGATTTCCAACTACTGTGCTATAAATAGTGTCATACTAATGTGCTGTTTCACATACCTTATTCATTCAAGGTAGTTTGTGGACAGCAGAAGTTCATGGAACACTTCTGCGTCTGAAATATTTTGGTTGAGGTCATACTAAAATTACAATGAATTGGGAATGAAAGAAACAATTTTGAAAAAATCTATTTAGATCCATTATACAGCACATTTGATAAGACTGATTTGTTTCTGTACAATAACAAAACTTCCAATAGTATCAATTTTTAATATTATTTTTATTCCACACAAAGTGTAACAATAAAAGACATAATGAAAGTATGTCTAGTATAATAAAATAAAAAAGGAGAAAATTCAAGTAAATTACACCAGAGGCACTAGGGAAGGGGGGCGGTTTTAACAGCTCTTCTGAGAAAATACAGCTTCGCATAATTTTACTTTCTTTTTGCATTACCATGCAGTTCATCTAACAAAAAAAAAAAAACCTTCTCTGTTTTCTCAAATGACAGATATTCTATTTTATTTCTGAGTATGGGATCCTTAAGGTTTTAAATTATCAGCTGCTTTGTGCCTAATCGTGGGGTTTTTTTGAGGTGATCTCCTTTGCCTTCCATTACTCAAAGTGACTGTATTATTTGAAGCTGTACAAGGTTTCAACATCAACATAATTTTGTAACAAAGAACACTATATATCAACCTTATTTTTGTACAAAATTATTTACCACCCTTTAAAATATTTAAACTGCTGCATATATTAACTATCGATTTTTGTAAGTTATTAAATCCATCATTCTAGTTACAATATATATTATTTTTTGCCCATCATGAAATGACAGTAAAAATGACTGTAATAATTTCAGTGGAAATACTTAGATTTGCCTTTACAATGTAACTGTCAACATAGACATCATAATATGGTACTGCCATAAGTTCTGAAACTGTCGGGATTCACGAGTGAAACATTAGCCTGTGTCACTAAGTAGTTTTAAACGTCTTTTTTTTGATGCAGCCTAATGTGTAGATTTCCCATATCTCTGTGAGGTTTTTTCTCTTGGAATATTCTCCTAACTATGCTGATCGTGACTTCTCATCTTCCTGGTTTAATAAAAATGGATTTGTATTACTAATTTTCCTCTCAAAAGAATTGTGTACAAAATAACTTGCAATTCTGAATACACTAGAGCTGAAATGATTACAACTAAACCCTACTTTAACTTGTGAATATAGGTAGGCTGTAACTTTGCAGAGCTAAACAACATGGCTAGAGCCCTCTCTGAACAAGCTATTGATTGGTAAGAATTTTTCATCTCTAGTTTTCTTCATGTTCTAGTTTCCTTCTACATTTTCCCCTTATTTTCTAAACTTGGGCTGTAAATTTTAACGAGTTTAGACTGCAACCTCTAAAATGAAGAGGCAAAACCCCAACATGTGATATTCTCTGTAAAGCAGCTGAAAAGCACACCAGCTTAAAGAAATGGTAAACGTTTTTCAGAGTTTTATCACATCAAGATGTCTATCAGACTTTCAAAAAATAACGTTTGTTCTCTCAACTCATTTCTCCCCTTCCACCACATTTGTTTGGGGTGTTTTTAGAAGACACACCTTAGGAAGCAAATGGCATACATTGAGCTTCCTAATCAGCACAGAGTTACAATAATTCATAAAATCATAGAACAGTTTGGGTTGGAAAGGACCTTAAAGATCATCTAGTTCCAACCCCCCTGCCATGGGCAAGGACATCTCCCACTAGACCAGGTTTCTCAAAGCCCCACCCAGCCTGGCCTCTAACTCTTCCAGGGAAGTGTTCACACATAATTTTGTGGTAATTCGATGATAACATAAAGTCCTTTAGTTGTTTTGAATTATAATTACAATAATCTTATTTTATGCATTTTAAATTTTAAAAGTAAGAAAATAAATTATCTCTACACTGTGGTGAAAAAGTATTACTCTTGAATGTCAGTCAGTTTAGAAAATAATTTTGGTGAACAGTTGTTTCTGCACAAATCAGTTAATATTAAAAGTCATTCACTAGTCATAGACAGAACTCCAGCTCCTCAGCATAGCTTTCATGGCTCACCCAGCTCAGTTATCAGAAGATACGCTATTGCACACAGCCAGAAAAAAAAGAGATAGGTCCGAACACGGCTGCTCAGATCTTTTCTCATCATGAATAAAGCTAAAGTCTTTACCTTCTGTGAGAACTTATTTGTTATCAATTCCTAACGTGCTTCAACGGGTGCACCTTCAAATGCCAATTTATGGATTTCTTTCAAAAATGTCTTCATAATATTCTTTGGAGCATGATTATAGGTGGAACAGGACTTATAAAATAGTCTAACAGTGACCTCAGCAGCCACAGAGCAAATTATTTTCCCAAGATATGTGATCATATTATTATGCAACATCAATTTTGACAAACAACAAATCAGCTTGGTTAATGATTGTTGTCCTGAATCTTAGAGTCACTCACTCATAGATCAGCCGTGGCTTTCAGACCAAATGCCTTGCTACCTTTCATGGCTCACTGATAGTTTTCATATTGATTTAATGAAAATCCTCTACCCTTTGCAAGATCTGGACAGAAAACCAAACTTGTTTAAAGAATTTGGCCCACTATCAGCTGTACTTTTTTCCTCCCTTCTCCCCCAGACCGCGCTGTATCCCGCAGCACTGGGCTGCCGTTGTGCACATCCAGCTTCACGAAACTCCTCATCGAGCTTTTTCTCAGGAACTTGCCTGAATTCTTGAAAACAAAACTCCAAATTACACCTATCAAGAGTTCTCATGCATCCTTCATGCCGAATATATAAAATTTTGATATATTATTATAATGTAAACAAATCCTTATTTGGAAGAGCACATTTTTTAAAAACTTCTACCATATACTACAACTTCGTTTTTCAGAGACTGCTTTGTCCTTCATAAAACAGTAGAGGTATTTTTAAAAGGTTGTCATAGTAATAGGTGCATAGACGTGATTGTGGGCTGTTTTAACTTGGAAATATAATCACAACAGTCCTTACTACAAGTTATAAAAACAAAGTTTCAAGTTTTTCATTATAAAATACCTACATAAAAAATGGGATAGGTACATGCATGTAAACATAAAGTCTAAGGCATATGCCAAAAAATACTGTGTGTTACTTTCACCATATTATATAGTTTTAAAAATAAAGTACTGACACTCATGTTTATGCTACACATATTAAGGACCACCATTACAGTAGTAAATTATAGCAAATACAAACATTTACATATAGTAATTACTACAACAATATCTAAAATGTATGTAGCAATATGACCCAGAGGAACATGTAGAGCCCTATAGAAAAAAGCTAGTCTTTTGACATTTTCTGTATCTATTTCAGGCATCTGCAATTATTTCTTCACCCTTAACTGCAAAAGCCTCTCTGAGGTAGTATCAGCACAACAGGGAAGTAAACTTCTAGAATATAGTAATTTTTCTAAAGTGTTAATATTTTCAGTCCAGGAATATTTGTTTAGTTTTTGATTTAGATTTTTATAGAAAAATTATAGGAACTTTATTAAAAACCAAGCTGAAATAAATTAATATCTATGGATAATCTGCTACAAGCCCTGACTGAGACAGGCAAAAAAGTATGAATTCCAAAGTACCAGTATGAATGAAAGTTTATAGCGTGAAGGAAAAGTATCTTATGCGTCTTTTTCCCTATCCTGTTTTTAACCCATAAGACAGACCCTCAGTGGGATACCACCATATTCCAGCCTGTTTCCTTTGTTTCCTGCTCCAGTAGTACTCCCTGCCTAGCACTAAGAACATGTGTATGTACCACTCTGAATCACAGCTAACAATGTTTTCCTCATGTCCAGCTAGAAAACAGGAATACAAAGCTCACAATTCAATAGAAGGTTTCCCATTCAGGACCGTACTTCAGCACAACCCTTAACATAAAGCAAGAATTAAAATATCACACCAGTAGTGTCAAAGCCACTTAATTCAGTCATTTGAGTGCTTCATTTCATAAGCTCAATACTGCTTTTTTGTTATAGATACATGTGAGTCATATCCCATATGCCACATCCCACATAGTCGCAAATTGTCTTAATGCCACGGATTTCAGGAGAGGTAGATTGCTATGTACCAGTCCATATCTGACCTTTTGTCTTTGGGGTATTAAAACTTTAAAACTATAAGACTCTGTAGCTCTGATGAGAGTAAGGGCCAAACACAGGAGGAGAAACAAGAAGTTAAAAATACGTTCCCTGGGCACCTGTACAAACAAGGTAGACACCAACAGATTAATACCTTGTTTTCCAATATATGGCATCTATTTCCAATGAATCAGATTCTTTTTTTTTTTTCCTTAAAGAGGAAAATATTTGTCTGGGGGGGTGAGTGGAACCCTCTATAAAAGGTGAAAAGACACAAAAATACGTTGAACAGAATATTTCTGTTCGCAGCTCATACTGTGGAAGATTTAATCACTGGTGCAGTCATGATACTTTGTTTTCCACAGGTTTCAGCGGTAAACCACATCCAAATTGCTCCCAAGAGCACAATGAATTATTTTTCAAGATCTGATTTATTCTCACTTGTAACTGCTATAATTTATGATAGATTCCATTTTGCCTATCCATGCTTATAAAACCAGCACAAGTAAGCAGAAAATATCCAGCAAGATAGAGCATGACAGTGGGAAAATAATTTGGAAAAGGCAGTTGTTTTATGACAGCTAAATTCTATGAAGGATTAGATGAAACATTTTTACAAGAAGAAAAAGAGATATGTAAGTATTACAGTTACTATTCAAATCCTTGTTTCTGTGTTACTGTCATATGCTCTAGTGACACCAGCTAGTGGAAACAATCTTCATTGTGAAAGCCCAAATTGTTTCAAACAAGGCATCAGTAAAAAAGAGCTGTGGCCTGCTCCAGCCATCCTCTGGGAGCTTTCAGACTCCAGATATCTCACCCCTCAGACCCAATTATTAAAGCACACTGCTATAATTATGTGAACGAGGGAGATAGTTTGTATCCTGACACGGTGCTCCCTACTTTAACTCTATTGTGTTGCAGTAAATAGCATTAATAAGTGACATGAAAAATAGTGTTACCAAAATAATCAATACAGCTGGATGGCTACAACAACTGAGAAATTCTATCAGTGATAAGATTTTGTGATTATTTTTTCTAGCATATCTACAAATATGGTGATTGGAATTAATGATAGTGGAAATCTCCAAACATGGCAGACACGAGAACACTGAAATTCTGGCGATTGGTTTACGATGGTAAAAGATAAGCAAGAAAACACTTAAGGCAATGCAAGAAAGACTACAGCAGAATTATCACCCTTTTAGAATCCATCCCTTTTTAAGATTTACCTGTTTTCACATGGATGAGACATTGAATCTTTGTTTTAAAACATGAAGCAAGCATTGTAGAGGAAGTGCAAGTTACAGAGTTGAGGTTCTCTCCAGCTCTAAAAGACATGATTCCTGTTTGAGCTATTGTAGTTCAGCACTATCCAGATAATTCGATTTTTCATTTCTGATGCAACTCAAATGAGAAAAGCCAGGGTTTGTTACATCTGTTATCCTTCAGTTCTAAAAGACAACTATTGTTCATCTTTGTCTAGGCTTCTACAGCTCTATTCCTTCTGCTAACCTAATTAAAACTTTTTTTTTTGCATAGATTTTAATTCAGCTAATTAATGAGACTGCATTGATACTGAATGTAGTAATGAAAAAGCTCAGAGAAAAAAGTACTCGACAGTAGCGTTGCTGAGCTTTCATACAAAGTGGTCTAGTATGAAAACAATT
The DNA here is from genome assembly GCF_000703405.1 of Apaloderma vittatum. Classification (NCBI taxonomy): domain Eukaryota; kingdom Metazoa; phylum Chordata; class Aves; order Trogoniformes; family Trogonidae; genus Apaloderma; species Apaloderma vittatum. The sequence goes on along the minus strand of NW_009709800.1, from coordinate 87,963 downwards.
TGAATCAATATCTCTCAACAGAAGAACGTTACACAGATTTAACTTATAAAATAACAGAAGACAGAAACTGCTTCTTATTCAATGTGCATTTTATTGGTTTAACCCTCTGAATCACTGTAAATATGCAAACAGATGGCAAACTCATGTATTATACTTCACAGACACATTCCTGAACGATATTTTCATCACAGTTTGTCAGGTCTTCTACAGTTGGCCTCCTACAGAATCTCAATTTCACCTTGTGCTATAGTCTGAATTAAAAATTTCACTATGATCCATTCAGTAAATTGCATGCAATCGTATTTCTCTAATGTTCTTGTCTAAATATCGTAATATATGTATGGATAAAATAACTTAAAGGAAGACTTAGAAAAGAGGAATTTCATGATCTGGTTTAGAAATGACCTTGAAATACATTAGAATTTATTGTGAAATACATTCAAACCACCACCTACAAATAAGAGAGGGAATACCAATTCACGGCAGAAGGCACATACACACTGACTTTGTCAATCGACAAACTTCAGATGAAAGAAGCGTAACCATTATCATGCTCCATAGAGATTAACTGTCTTCATTCTTCCAATGCATGAATTCATTAAGTCTCTACCTCTACAACACGAGCCACATCTCCTTGTGGCATGCATACATGAAAGCATGTCCTTGTATTTGGCTGAAATAGAAGCTGTCTGACTGCAATTCATCCCATGAAGCTTGCCCTTCTTTTGCAATCCATACTACTTGAGAGTGCAGTGAACACCATGGCACTAGTTGCCATCAAAACCTACTTACTATAAAAAACTCCTTCTTATATCCTCCAGGAAATGTCATGTGCCAGTTCACTTTTAGTTCTGACTTGCTAGAGTAACAGACAACCAACAGAATGAGGCCTTGAAAGGAGCAACAAAAGATGGAAGAAAATTGGCTGGGGAATGTAATCTCTCCACCCAGTCCCAGGTGTGCAGAGAAAAGGTGAGGAGCATATCCCAGTGCACAAGCCTCATCCAAAACTGCAGTTAGCCCAGTGCCCAACACTGAGCTGCTCAATGCAGTTGGTTACTTTTAAAGGGGCTGGGGAAGAAGGGTAGAGTCCCCTGCACAGAAATCTTCCTCTAGCGTAGGAAAAGCAATTTTAATGGAGGAAAGATATTTTCTCCACATTTTTTTTTCCTGAGAATCCATTACACTTCTCACCCATCCAGAAAGCAAGAAATCAAGAAAACTGTTTGGTATTTCTTTGTGTCCTGTCTCATTATGGAATGATGATCTCAGAAGACAAGAGAAGAGGGACAGTCAGAAAAGGGAAATCATCTGGGATCTGATTTAATGTCTGAAACATTTTGAAATTGATTTAGCCTATTTATGCCTTCATGCCCTTGGTAAAATTATTCAGATTTCACTAGGCCAGAGAGAGATACTCTGTCTTCAGTGGTCTTAGCACTGTTTTTTTATTTTATGTTGTGGATCAGTGACAGCCTACAGACAAAGTCCCACGAGGAAAGCAGTCCTACAAGTTCACGTTTTTAAAAACTTTAAGCAAAGAAATGGTCTGATTTTCGAGAGGACAAAGGCTAGATCAGAACCTCCACCTGATATGCAGGTATAGATGACAGCTCCAATTCAGATAAGGAAGTATCAATGCAGTTGCCTCTTTCCATAACTTCAGTGAAGGAAATTAAAAAGGCTTTCTGACAATAACATTCACTTGGCTAACTAGTTTGGAAAACAGGCATTTAGGAAAGAAGGACTGGTTTTCAAAACCAGATTTTCTGACAGTCTGCAGAAAAGTCATAGAAACTGTCATCATCTCTAAAAGAGAAAAACACTATGAGAACAGCAAATTCATTGCATGGGGATCATACTTGGAAAAACAGATAAAAAATGTGTAGGATTTTCCTAGTTCCTATAAATAATTATACAAAAATATATAGGTATGCATATGCATACACATTAGATATAGACAGATATTTCATATACACATGGTGTCTCTCTTACTGAAAAAAAGAAGTAATAGCTCAGAATGCTTTGTATCTAAAAGAATAGAGAAGAACAGGTTTTTAATATTCAGCCATTCATCTTTACACATACACTGCCAGAGCATCTGACAGATTCTTATAAGCATCATACGATTAATTAGTGATGTTGAAGCCTGGTATTAGAGACTCCACCACAAGCATTTTCTTTCTATCTTGTGGGAGAAACCTGTGGCATAACAAAAGGACTAAATAAAACGCAACAATAATAAGAAGATTTAAAATAAATAAATAAATAAAGGACCAGGGAGAAGGCTCATCCACTAACCCTCCAAATGGATATGGTGATCCAGGAAGAAGAACATATCCAAACAACAAAAGCAGCACTGGCCTTACAGAATCAAGTACAATGTTCTACGTCTATTCAGTAACACTATGCTATTACAGTCCGATAGTTAACCTAAGTGAGGAATAAAAACAATCCACCCTTAATTGTGTTTGCTGGTAATAAAAAGTTGATGAGAAAACATGGGGTTTTTTAAAGTTATCTAGCAAAAATTAAAAAAAAAAAAGTACATGTCAACCTGAACAAAAAGTCCTTCCTACTTCCATTTTGGCAAGAAATATTGTTTCAGATCAGATTACTTATTTGACCTGGGCTGTAATAGTTCATACTAGACACCTGTGTTAAGAGCAAAGGAAATAGAGGAATAAATTCACATTACTGCTAGAAGAAAGACAGACCATCTCCTCTCCCTTTATGATAAGATATAAGGCAGGTTGCCCTCAATTTCTCCAGTTAAGGATGTTCTGCCCTGCCTGGAAGTGTGATCTCTGGAACAACAGAAGAAAAACAGAATGTAATTGTATACCACATTTTATGCCTCCTTAGTGTGGAGCAGTAAGAGGATCATACACTTTATTTTAGGTAGCTTTTTCTCATGACACAACAAAAATCTACCTATTTTTAACTGATTCAGAGGATTTGTGTCAAATACTTTGAAAACTGCTTTGCATAGCCTTTTGCCAATATTTTTCATTGGCTGATAGCTTGGAAAAGAATGACAATAGGCAACTTTTATTCTATATCCTTTTTAAGAAGAAAGATCAGCAAACAGAAACAGAATTCAAATATTAATGTATGTGAATGCCTATTACTCAACTTTCAATCATTTTTTTAATCAAGTCGCTGGTTAATTGCATGCCAAAAAATGCACAAGCCATAATGCAAAAGCAGTACATAGATTACACTTCCAAAGACATTAAACACTCAAGAAGGACTGAAATAACATCAGCGCACTACAGCTGCCACATTTCTAAAGAGCTGTCAAAATGAAAATTTATTTATTCGCATTGCTGGCATGATTCATATTTTCATATATGTGAAGCTTCAAGTGTTTTATAAAATAAATCAATGCATTGTCATAATCACAAAAAAGCTTTGAATACAGCCTTGAAGCAGACGACTTGACGACTTCAGAACAGTCATCTTCCTCAGATCTCTAGGCTTGGACAAGCATGTTCTCATAGTGTTATATGTATCTTACATATAATGCTATACAAAATCCACAGTGAAACAATTGGTTTTGTGTATGTAATTAAACAATATAACTCGTATGGTTACAAGTTATTTGTTTACTAAGAAAACATTTACTGAGTTTTTTTGTCTCTGATCCAACTATGTCCAAAGTAAATCCAACATGTTTTTCTGCATTGTAGTTTGTTGAGATCCCGGTGGTACTGCGTTACAAACGGACCAATCAAAACATTTCAGGCTATCTTAATCCTTCTACAATCTGCTTGCTATTGTGTTCCGCTGAAAGCCACTCAAGTTCAATCATTGCAAATGCTATAAAAACCTTGCTGATTTGTTTCCCTGCTGGGAAAACCAATAAAACAACTTATGACTTGGCATCTAACATATCATTCAGCCAACAAACCAAAATCCTGACAAATACTCATTTCAATCCTGAAGGTCTTTACTTGTAGAAATACCTGCCATGTAACACCATGTTTCTGGACTTCTTATGGCATTTAAACTTAAACACAAAAAGACTTAAAAACCAGCATGAAAATAGAATAGAACTGAACAAAACAGAAAATTCTAGACTAGAAGCAGAGCAGAGCAGAGCAGAGCAGGTTTGGGGTATCAACCACCTTCCTAGGAAGCCTCTTCCATTGTTTGACCACACTCTTGGTAACAAAATGCTTGCTAAAGTCCCATCTAAACCTCCCCTGGTGCAGCTTTGAACCATTTCCACGCATCCTGTCACTGGATCCCAGAGAGTATAGCTTAGCATCTCCTTCTCCGTGTCACCTCCTCAGGGAGCAGCAGAGAGCAAGAGGTTGCCCCTCAGCCTCCTTCTCGCCAAACTAGAAGAACTCAGTGTTCTCAGCCACTCGTCAAAGGATCTGACTTTTCAATCCTTCACCAGTTTTGAGTCCCTCCTCTGGATGCATTCAAGGAACTTAACAACCTTCATAAATGATGGGAGCCAGAACTACACATAGTACTCAGAGTAAGATTGCACCAACACTGAATACAGAGGAATGATCACCTCTTGACCAGCTGGTTATGCTGTGTTTGATGCACCCCAGAATGGGGTTTGCCCTCTAGGCAACAGCACCTCCCAGTTTAGTACCATGAGCAAAGTTGCTAATGGTGTATTTAACTCCTGCTTCCAGAACAGGCCCTAGAATTGAAACCTGAGGAACATAGATATTTATATGTGCATATTAATTCATACATTCATTTATAGGAGTTAAAAAATACATGAAATATATGAACATTCATTCATACATTCATTTTCTCAATAGCAAAAACCAGTGCAGATTCAAATAGTTCACATATACATAGAAGTTACGTATTGACTATTTCCACCCTTCTACCCTTATACAGAAGTTAAGAGCATTTGTTTTCCCTCTTTGTAATGTCTGTCAAGTTCAACCTAAATTCTGAATAAAATAAGCATGTTCCGGGTTAGAACTCTATTAAAAACTGGCCAGGCCATACAAAATCTGGCTTGTCTGCCCATCTCAATGCACAAGAACTCATCACTTTGTGTCATAAAACTACTCAATTCCTGAAAGGCAGAGACCTGTGCAGAACAAGGCTGTGCGGACTGGAGTTAGGTGGAGATTTATGATTTATGTGCATTTTAACTGGCCAATATCCAGTAATCCATTTTTCCACTGTTGGATCTTAATTTTTAATAAACATAAACATCTCTGAAATTTATGCTTGAGGCGTCAAAGAGAAGTTATATAAGATTAATATTTTTAATTTACCATAGATTTTCTTTTAACATAGCAGCAATCTGTTAGCACCAAAAATAGTATTTGATAACTCATTATAAAAGACTTACAAATTAACATGCTCATTAAGTGGTAGACAGAAGAAAAAGCATATGTCTGCATTTATGCAAAAAACAAATACAGGTCTAGCACTGCTTCACTGGGACATGAGATAGATCAAACTCAATTGCAGTGTGGTACTGGCACAGGGAAAGAACAAGAATTCATGATCCAGATCCAGGAAAGTGAAAAAAAAAATAAATCTTCAGGGAAACTTTTGGCATCTTGTGAAAACCTAGGGAGGAAAACCTAGGACAGGCACCCACAGAAATTTTACGTCAATATGCTTATGTAAAGGAAGCAGTTCTACTCTTTTCAAATCTGCTCAATGAAGTTTCACATCTTTATCTATAGGAATCCCAGGTCAGCTAAAACCAAATATGAATCAACTGCCACAGCCAACAGGGGTGTGACAAACAATATTTCTGCCACTCATTTCCTCTGACAAAAAATTATGCTGATAATAACATACACACACACATAATTATATTTTTTTAGAAAAAAAACCAACATATCTGAAGCAAAACAGGTAAGTTTGATCTCCATATCTTTCTACTTAACTTCATACTTCCTCCCTAAGGTTGTCTTAATAAATGGCAATGGAGAACATATTTTTCTTTCATTATTAGTTTTGCACAGGTTTCATTAACTTTAGACATCTAATATATATGTGTATATATATATATGACTGTCACCATAGGTCCTCTCTGTCTTTCCATAGCCAATGGATGATCTACATAGCTTATAATTTATTTTAGATGTAGTCTTTGGAAAGAGACGAATTATACCTTTGACTCTGCTGACTGTGATGGTCAAGGCTCCACCTTCAGAATGAGAATGGAGCTCAAGGACAGATTTCTTCACTGTTTATCTACCCAGAAGAATGTCTTCACATGTATTGACACAAGTTTCCAGCAGCCAGCTTCTCCTTAGAAGGCATAGGTTTAAATGGTTTAAATGGGCTGAAAGTGCAAATCTTGAGAAGTCTGGCCTTTTCCCTATCTTCTCAGCTTTGAGTTAACAATGAACTTCTCGAAGGTAACTTCACCACTTCTCCATAAGTCTCTTGGGACAAAGACTAACGTAGTCCAAAGCTATAGTCCCCAGTGGCTGTGACGGTAATAATCACCAACTGGGAGTATCCTCTACACATCAGGGCTCCAGGGCTCAGCTTGAAACCCTCCTGCTGAGAGCTGAGAAAAGACAAAAGTGAGCAGTTCTGGCAGCAAGTTCCTTAGAATAAGGTAAGCAGTGAAGCTACTAACAATATTTAGAACATGATATTGAAGCGTACATGTAATTAAAACTTCTGCTCAGCTTTACTACTTGCCTCATGCAGCTGGGATAACAAGCTGATTTCAAAGCAGACTGTGAGTAGGCAAGCCATTGATACCAACTGCTCTTGCAAACCTCAGTTCAGCTCACCATACGGTTAATCAAGGAAGATAGTAGGAAAGATAACTGTGATCTGAAAAAATTTTCATACCTTTAAACCCCAGGTAAGAATACAGACAGTTTTCAGATCAGTTGCCCACAGGGAAGAAAAATAATGAGGGAGGAGGCCTGAGTGACTAAACGTTATTGAGCTAGCACTTGTTACTAAAATAATTATCAGCCTTGGCTGATAAAGCAGGGAAGTCTGTGGCAGGGTCAGTCACCATCAGTGAAAGAAAGTGTTGCACCATCTAGGGATGGACAATCCCGATGAAAGCAGAAGAATCAGTTAGTTACCCCAACGAAGAAATGTATTCATAAAATATTCATAAAAATTCAGTATTCCAATGAATGAAGTCATGAATAATATTGCTATGTGCTACAAGGAGTCCTTTTCTAACAAAGCTTACTTTTTTCTAATGAACATTTATTCCTCCCTACATGATTGCTTTGCTCTCGCTCTTTGCTTTTCTCAGAAATCTTGTCAGAAGGCCTGCAGAAATCAACACTGAGATCTATTTAAAATAAACTCTGACCTTGCAAACTCTCTGTTGCTACAATACACATTGTCAGCACAGTCCATTTAATGAAAAATTAACAAATTCTCCTCCAAAACCAATCTGTTGAACTGAATTTGCTCTACAGGGGTTTACGATGTTCTCCAGTTATAGTAGCTTGATATTCCTGAAAATACCTAAAAAGTCCAAAGCATCAATAACTACTAATTTTATCACTGATTCTAAACAAATTTGTTATTCCAAAAATGATTGAGTGGCCATAAGACTGAAAAAATAATTTTTTACTCACATACAGAAGGAAAGAAAACAGCCTGCTAATAAATCTAATATTATATTCTTTGTCCTGAAAAAATTATAGAATTTTTTACAAAGAATAAATATAATTTTAGAGACTTGGCATCTATCTATGTAAAATTCATAAAGGAAAACTGCTGAAGACCAAAGAGCACAACTTTACACTTTAAGAGTATGTAAGAGTACTGTCTATTTTTTCAACAAATCTAAGTATAGTTAGATTTACATTTTAGTAGCAAACAGTAACAACAAATAAGGCCAGCATAAACCATTGACTATCAGCAAATTATCAATAAACAGTAACATTTCCTAACATTCAATATAGTATCAGTAAAAAAATCAAATTGATTAAATTCATCAGAAAGATGGTTCAAGGATCTGAATGACAATTTGGCTTGCAGCAAAAGAAATTTAAAGTTTAGCACAAGCAATTATCTCAAGTTCAATAGCTTTATTATCCAATTATTGTACAGTGAATTTTTCTACACCTTTCCAAATAAGCAGCAGATGTTCCAACAGCAGAAGCTGCGTACATTAGTAATGAAACACAGCTCACGACATATTGTACCCAAGGGCACAGAAACCTTTTGATTAAGCAAGTATTCTCATAGCAGCTGTACAGAAGGCAGACTAAAAGAGTCTTCACCAAGTCACACAAAAATAATGCTAGCTTGTTATGGTTTGAAGGAAATCAATAATCTAGTAATAAATGAAATTTCAAGGAAGAACATTATCAGAAGTTGTTATGAAACAAAAAAAGCCCTACTAGTTTAGCAACAGACTAAAATCTGTTGTTAATGAGAATCTCAGGAGAATTTATATTTAAAAACACTATTCTTGTATCACTCAAGTTATAACTGGTAATTTATCTGAGGTGAGACAGAGTATGGACCAACTGTTAGTCCCATGTAGGTTTTAGCTGAAATGGGTAAGGAAAATTTTCAAACCCATCTTCCCTACTAAAAAGCATACCAAAATCAGTATTTACTATTTTTCACCAGTGAAGATGGTGTTACAAACTGAACAACGGAATGCTAGACATTGTCAAATCCATTCCGGCCATGAATAGACAGTAGCCAGGATATGCATATTAATTTTATTTGTCTGATCAAAATAGAGATTGTTGGTTCCAGAATTACACACAGGCCATGCATGTCTTTCAATGTATGAATTCTCAATGAGAATTAAAAAAATGCAACAGGTTTATGTGCTTCTGATATTTCCTGTTTACTGAGACTGTTTCTCATTTACACATATCTTTCAAAATCTACAATTAAAAATGTTTTAAGGGACTGAAGTAGCTCATGGGAAGTCACCACATTCACACTACCAGAAGAGCAGAGGACAAAGCAGAAACCCTGAAGACAAGGGATCTCTCAGTAAAAGGAAAGAAAAATATGGGCTGCATCACTAAACCCAAGTCACATCTACAGTGTTTCATCAAGACCAACAATTCCCATAACCAAAAAGGTTCCATCTCTATTTAGTGTCCTTATAACCTTAATATCCATCAAAGCAGTAAATATGTTGCAAAAGCATAGATCGTAGTGAGAGGCTGTGCCTAATGTGACTCTAAAGAAACATTTTTGTTTAGTCTTTTAATGTTTTTCCTCTCTAATTTACTTTGATAGAAGCTGTGAAAGTAATGACAGACGCGTTGGCATAGAAAGAGACTCTTGGCAAGGAAGAACGTAGAAGTTCGTTTTATATTTATCTTACTTCCTCTCTTGTACTTAGATCGTGATTATAAAATTTATCTCATTCTTTCCTTTTATGTTTAGGGACAGTAATGCCACCCTGTGAGTGCTTTAAAAATAAAGCCAGTGGCATTCAATATCTTCTGTAAACAATCTTTAATAAAGGTCTAGAGCTCAAGTGGATAGCAAGAAGGTAATAAAATGCCTAATACCACTTATAGGTCACATAATACGACAGTTTATTTTAGCTCATCTGAGCAATGGTATGGGACAGCTAACACCACTCTTTATCTCCTTAGTCATAGTTTTAGAATTTGTAACACTATCACAGTTGTTTTTCATACCTTCTTCTAAGACTTTACAAGATCAAACTGTTTTTTCCTTCTCCTTATATGCACATATGAAGCTCAAACCTTACATGTTTAGCAAAGTGGTTTTAAATTAAAAATCAAGTTTCACCATAAATATGTATTTTAGCTTTTCAAAGGACTTAAAAGACCGCTTTTCATGCACAGGAAAATGAGAAGCAGCACAGAGATCAAATATCTCAAATTAACCTTGTCTGAATTGTGTATATCACATATCAGAAGGCATAGCAGCGAAGACAGTGAAATGATGAGTAGTTAACACGCTTGTCAGCAAAAGCATCTCTGTTACAAATCAGAGTCACACTGATTTGATAGAGTACACTAGCACATAATGGGGCATATTACATGAGCAAGGTAAGATACCCTTCAAAACTAATTTTGACTGGCTGAAGAGCTGGACAGTCACAAGTTGGATGTCACAAGTTGCTCAAAACTTTTTGATGCCTTGCATAGAGAAGGATAATCATGATTTAGGTCCAATCACGTGTTTACTAGAGGATTTGAAAGTGAAAGCACTGTGCTACAAGCTTCAGCTGAAAGATTTGCCCTGAAGAGCCAACACTGTGTTACGTTCTGTAGTCCTGTCTAGAACCCTGCCGAATCTTAAAAAAAGAAAAAACTTCAAATGAACAGAACTTTAGCAAACCTGCCGAAAGCTCTCATTCATGTTTTGTTCAAGGAATGAACAAAGGTTTGGGCTGAATCATTTAACTTCAAAACAACATGTCAAATATTTCTGCACAGTTGCAGACCTGCTAACACATATTTCAAGACTATGAAGAATTCAAAGATACATCAGGCATGACGGAAACAATTTTCAAGATCTATTAGTGGATTGGGGTACTTGAGTTCCTAGGTTTCCAGCACATACCAGCTAGAGAGAAACTGGTGTTTAGAAAAGTTGTGCTGCGTACCTTCACAGCTGGGCAACTTTCCTTTAATGAACATTTTACATTAGAATAACATTTCTTAAATGGTCCAGATGGATTCAAAGGTAAACATTAATATCTGAAGTGTAAAGGATTCATTTCACTTTATCCAAAACATGACATTGCGCTGTTCTGGCATTGGTTTCACAGACACAGCTGCCAATCCTCATAAAATAGGGGAAGAGAAATAATATTCACACCTGATACCTGCTGCTCAGACACATTTCTAAAAAATTAGGGCAGTGTCTGGGGATGCCAGAAACATTAGTTCAAAGAAATTCTGATGTTGGTTTGTCAATCAAGACTGCCAGAAGAGTTTTGTAACCACTAATCTACCTATAGCCTGTTTCAAAAAGAGAGTATCTTAAAAGATGCTATTTTGAACTGACGACAGGATTTTCTACAATATTTCACTTAAGCAAATAAATGGAAAACAGATAAAATATTCCAATATGGCTTAATGATTATACTTGTTGGGAAGCTTTTTACATGGCTGAGTGAATTTGGAAGCTTGACTTGATGAATCTGTGTAGAAAAAATAGTGTGAAATGCTCTGTAAGTACCAATTCTGAAATAATATAGATGCCTATAGCAGGTTGACCTTGGCTGGATGCCAGGGGCCCACTAAAGCCACTCTATCACTCCCTCTTCTCAGCTAGACAAAGGAGATAAAATACAAGGAAATGCTCATGGTTCAAAATACATACAAGGAGGACACTCAAAAATTACCATCATAGGACAAACAGACTTGATTCAGGGAAATTAATTTAATCTATTGCCAATGAAATTAGAGTAGGGTAATTAGAAGTAAAACCAAAATTTTAAACCACCTTCCTCTACCCATCCCTTCTCCCCACGCTCAAATTCATTCCCAATATTCTCTATGCAGGGTGATGGGGAATAGAGGTTGGGGTCAATTCATCGCACATTGTCTCTGCTCCTTCCTCCTCAAACTTTTTCCCTGCTACAGTATTGGGTTGCCTCCATGGGAGACAGTCCTCCAAGAACTCCTCCAGTGTGGATGCTTTCCAGGGTGTGCAGTCCTTCTTGAACAGACTGCTCCAGTTTGGGCCTCCATAGGGTCACAAGTCCTGCTAGACAACCTACTTCAGCATGAGGTCTTCTCTCCATGATGTCACAGGTCCTGACAGGACCTCGCTCCAGTGTGAGTTTAATAGGGGGTTACAGCCTCCTTTGGGCATCCACTTGCTCCAGCACTGGCTGCAGGAGGACATCTCCACCATTAACTTCCATGGGCTTCAGGGGGACAACCTGCCTCGCCATGGTCTTCACGATGGGCTTCAGGGGAACTACTGCTCCAGTGCCCAGAGCATCCCTTTCCCTGCCTTATTCACTGACATTGGTGGCTGCAGAGCTGCTTCTCTCATGTACTATCACTCCTCTCTCTGGCTGCTGTTGTACATCAGTTTTTCCACTTCTTAAATACATAATCATAAAGGGGCTACCACTGTTGCTGATGGGCTCATCCTTGCCCAGTGGTGTGCCCATCTTGGAGCCGCCTGTCATTGGCTCTGTCAGACAGAGGAGAAGCTTCTAGCAGCTTCTCAAAAAAGCCACCCTTGTAGTCTCCCCACTACTAAAACATTGCCACACAAACCAAATGCAATGTTGCACTGAGGGACACAGTTTAGTGGTGGACTTGGCATTGTTGAATTTATAGTTGGACTTGATGACCTTAAGGGTTTTTTCCAACCTAAATCGCTCTATGATTCTAAGAAAAGCAATAGTTGCTTTTGGAACAACATCTACTGCCCCACAAGTCTGCAACAGCAGAGAAAGCCCTAGTCATTTCTTGCTTCCGCGAAAGAATAAAAGACCTTCCGCATGTTAAAGTTTCTCAGCTACGGCAGAAGGATATTATATTGAAATGATCATTCCTAAAATTCAACTGAAGTGTCCTTACATACCACTGAAAAAATAATATTATATGACAGTCATGAAATTCAACAGCGAATGTGGCTGACATTTTCTTTCAGCAGCATACTCTGACAAATTACAGAAACTGAGTTTGAAAGACCAGTCACTGAGACTGAAATGCCTTGCAGGGAGAGAAGAAAAGTCTTCGTGCTATAGTTGTCAGAGCAAAATATCTCCTGATTTTTATGGCTTTAGACTGCCCAGGACTAAGGACACTATCAAATATCTAATGCTACTGACACACACAGACATTTAAAATAGTTCAAATCCAGTTAAATAGTGTCTCTCTCAATGGTTTAACATTTATTAGAAACTGTGACTATTCTCTTCATAAAAATATGTTCTAAGAAGAATTAACTCAACACTATTTTCTAATAATTCCCCTCTCTGGATCCTTTGTTAACCTTCTCATTTCTTTGTCATGATTATCCTTGCAAGCATGAGGAAGTGCTTGTTCCATGAATTTAAATTGCTGTGGATTATAGCTGCAGGGCTGGTTACTATATTCTTCCTCTAATCTCTCAGTTAGAGGTGTCTTTTCTAATCTTAGAAAATTCATACTCCACTGATCCTGAAAACTGTTGTGTCAGCTTTTAGGAGTTAAATACTAAAATTCCTCTACTTTCAGACCTCAGCTTGCAGTATACTGCACTGTGTATTATCCTGCCTGTCCTCTCACAACAGGCTGAGATGGAAATATGTTTGCAGTTGTTCTTTTAGGGAGGCAGTGACCAGCAGTGACACATATACATAAAAGAGACTTCTGAGAATTCAGTACCGTTTAAAAATAATACCAATAATATCAAGGTAGACAGTTTTAAAAAGAAAACTATGTTTTCATCTTACTAAAACTTCTAAATGAGTCAACTCTAAATAACATTAATAACAGCCACAAATCCTATTCCTTCATTAAATCTAGCATTGCATGATCTTCCAGCATACCCTCTTTGAACTGCTTTTTCAACTCTCATTATTCCATTTGACAGAAATAAGAATAGAGAAGAAAGCTCCATTCTGCATATTTGGTACAATTTCAGTGTCCTTACCCAGACTCTAATACTTAGGAACTCCGTGTGCTTTGCAAGTGCTTTTCTCCATACTAGCCTGTGAGATCTTTCTCTTAGTTTCTGCTCTGTTGGATAGGACGGTCTGAATCAATACATTTGTAGATAGCACCTAACCAAAAGACCCAAGCTGAAGACAGAATTTAGCATTTTCCTAAGGTACAAAAATTAAGAACCTAGGAAATTTAGGCTGCATATATGACCCACTGTCCCTGGTAGATCATTTCCTAATTATTCCTTCCTTGTGAATTTTTAGTGTACCTCCTACTTTCTATGTTCAAACCATCCTTGCATGCATGTGCAAGTTAAGCCTGGATTCATTCTGCCTCGGAGTAGCCATTTATCTATGTAATCTCAAAGGAGTTGTTCTCTGCCTCTTGCATGTGAAACCTTTTTACTGCAACACAATTTAAAAAATATTTATAAAACTGTCAAAATTCAGGCAAGACCACTCAAAGACCATGGCTTCAATAACTCCTAATTTGATCTCATAACAGCTTTGTATGTCAAAAATAAAATGGCTTGCACTAACACTCATAGAAAAGTGCAATATTTTTAAAAGCTGCCTAATTATTGCTCTTCTGTTCAAAACAGAATGCAGATGAGCCACTTAAAATTAAATACATTTAAATATCAATTATAAAATAGAATGTTATCTATTAGAAAGAGGGTATCTCTATCTTCACTGTAATACATAGGGTTAGATTTTTCTGATTTTTATTTAGATCAATCAAATATTACCACCATTATAAGAACTGGACAGATTCTTAAGGAAATTCTTCAAAGGACTGATAGAATAGTCATTATGAAACAAACTCACTGGGACTGCAAAACATATACTAGATTGAATGTTATTTAAATTTAAGTGCAGACATTTTTTTGTATGATTACAACAGCTTAGATCTGACTCACCCTGGTGTTATTTTACTTGATGCCACAGGCTTACAACGGGAAATATCCCTTTTATCACAAAATCTTATGATAATGAATGCATCAATCTATACCAACATCACCTCCCTCAGTTGTCACGGACAGAAAGAAAACAGCACAGGCACAGTCACTCTCTGACGTGCGTTTGTGAGGATTTGAAGTTTGAAAAGGACAACTGACTGTCTCAGGAGCGCCAAAGCCCAATGCCTAATGGCACTGAATGGAATGACCAGCAAGCAACAGGCAGTTCTGCTGCCCCAGGCACGAGGTGATGTCCTCACCCTGCGGCAATGCCAACATACTTTCCCCAGAGCACATCCTGCATGTTCCTCCCTGCCCTGCCAAGAGCATCTGGGCACCTCCAGCTCCTCCTCTTGCAATTGCACGCTCACAGTGGCTGGTAGGACATCTGATGTTCCTGGCAACAGGGAGGCTGGATTAAAAATGATTTCTAAGGACCCTTCCAGCCTAGGCCATTCTATGTGGGACTGCAGAGCAAGCCACTGTTCAAACAAGGAAGAGCACAGAGAAGTGCAATAAAGTGCAATTGTGTCTGAGTGCTCCGTAACTATTGTGGGGTACAGACGTTGGACAGGTATGCTGCAGGTATCCTGAGGGTTACAAATGCAGGAAGCCATTTTCAGTTGGAATTGGATCTGTGTTGTTCCTACAGAAGTCAACAAAACCTGTTTCTATATCCAGGACATGATGATCCACTACTATGGATGCTACTCTGACATCCTAGAGCTGGGTGTTCACTTTCTGTTGCAGTACAGAATTCCTATTCAACTTTCAGCAAGATACTTATGACCACGTACACAGTATTTAGAAAACCAAAATGAGATGATGATAGAATTAGACAGTTATGTGCTTTTGGAAGTCCTATTGCATTATTATCTCTATGTCTAGGCATCAAAAGCTGAGACACAGCCTCCCTGTGCTACTTAATAGCACCCTAATTCATAGAGATATTGCAAGAACATCTATAATTATAAAGGCTTAGGTTATTTAACTCTCTTGCCATGCCACATATCCAAGGTTCAACTTATGACACAGTATGAGGAAACTTGTCCTTCTTAAAATAGCGTGCTAAAAGTCTGACTGTCCACTCCTTCTTTTGATACAAGTATTAGGACATTTCAAAGAAAATAAGATTGAGTGGAAGAAAATGGTTCCTCATACAATATGCAGTTAAGCTGTGGAAATTCTTGGCCTAGAAATATTGTGGATGCTTAAGGATTACACGGCTTCGAAGGGAGACTGAACAAACCAATAGGAAAAAAAAAATCCTCTGGAAGGTACTAAACACACAGAAACCACCTCTGGCTTTGACGCTTCTTGAGCTGCAAAGTGTTAGAGTATGGAACATACTCTTGCTCTGTTTTCCTATGCATTTGCTTTCTTTCACACAAAAATACTTCAGTCTCACGTACCAAAGCAACTCCTGTACAAAGTCATCAACAATATAACTAACATACATTAAGAATCTTTTTCACTCAGGGGAATTTATCTTCTCTTTTAAAGTTCTGTTTCTATATGGCAAATAAAAATGTTTACGGACTCTTATTATTTGGACAAATCCAAGTGCTGTCACATCCCTTTCTTGGCATGGCTACAATAAAAACAGTAAAAATTAGGATACCAGAGAAAATTAAGCACTCTGGCAATTGAAGTTGGATTATCTCAGCACTGACTTCTTTGCCAGCAATGGACACAGCAGGGAAAAACATTATGAAATGCTTGCAATTGAATTTACAAAAGTACAAACAGCTGTCTGCACACAAGGCATCTTCTGTCGGGTGTCAAAATACAAGGAGTACCTTTACTGTGACAGCACACAAAGAAACAAAGTAACTGACAAAAAAAGCAGTACCAAGAAAAAAAAAGGAATATTATGAAAATGTTGCAGTATCAACTCATACCATTACAAAATCTTTTGTAAAACCATTTTCCAAAACTGTGAAAGATATAATTAAAAAAAAAAAATCTCCAATTGAGGAAAAGATACTAAACATAATTTGGATGATTCATTTTGACAGCTTTAGTCTGATTTTAATGATGATTCAGATACACATATATCACCATAAAAGTAGTAGATTTTCATGTTGTAAAAGTCAAATGCAATTATTCTAGTCTTTTTGTGGGCCTTCCCCATAAAACTGCTACTAGTATTTTGTTAATTCCCCATGAATTTTATTTGTATTTTGAAACTCAAGGCACTTTTACCAAAACTGTTATAGGAGTGCTGTGACTACTGGAAATTATCACATTTGCAAAATAGCAAAATAAAAGTAATAAAGATTTTACTCTACTGAAAAATGTGTACATCTAATAGAGGAACACAATGGGAAGCTGAACAGATAGGTCTGTAGCTTTGTAATTTTCAATAAGATATTGGCAAGTATCCAAAAACTGACAAAAACAATACAGAAGTACACAATGAACAGGTATATGTATATTTTATACCTGTTTTAGCAGGAGTATTCTTAAGAGTTGAGACCTAGATGTATGAGAAACAAATGTGCAGGAGAATCCAGAATTTCTGAGGTTCTAATTCACTTGGATATTTTTCCAAAGCCCACTAAAAATAATGGACAAAAAAAAAAGTTGCAGAAATGTTTTTTAATCACTATAAAGTCATCATTGTTTCTAAGTTATTTAAATGAATTTTCTTATATTTCATCTTTTGGACGAATTTTCTTCTCAAGGAGCACTCTCAAGCAGGTTCAATCCATCTCCAGTGGGTTAGAATTCCTGTTCCAACACTTTGATTGCAAAAGCCTCTTAGAAGAAGAAAGTTCCTTGTTTCAGCTTTCAGTGCCACTTTATTCTTGTCGTACCTGAAGTGAATCTAAGACCAATCCTCAAATCTGTTTCTTACAGGAAGACAAGAATAGCAAAGAGAACCAGGAAATAAGACCCTCCAGGTAAAATGGAGGTAAACATATGGGTTTGAAGTTAGGACAAAAGAAAGTATGAAAAACTAATCTTAAACTACTGGACACTTCCATAAAAGAAAGTGAAATAAGATCCCTGGGATCTGGACCACGACAGTCTCTGCATGTAAAAATTCTGATGTAACAATTCTGTAAGAAGATCTTGTATCCGTATTCTTCTGCTGGACTAAGTTCTCTATTAGAAGCTACAGCCATGAGAAGGGTTGAAATGGAATCTCATGGCATGGCTCATGAGAATTGCATTAAATGGCTTTCAACTGGAACATTCCCATCCTTTTGCTTCAATAATACATACCACTTACTGAAGAAGCTGCAAGCCCTAACTGCTTTCGAAGAAGTGTGGTAGCTGAAAGAAATCCAAAGCTCATAATGATTGTACAAGCAGTTATTTCCACACCTCTTATTTGCAGACTCCATTAATATCAGAAAAATTCTGTATTTTTTTCTAGTTCCTTTTTATTTTGTATTTCTTTTAAGAGAAATCAGCGATTTAGTGCTATTAGTGATGTACCCTCCTGCGCATGTCACCTAGTGTGATGCCAATTTAGAGACTGAATTGCACAGAGGGTAAGTTGAAAAGAAAATAAGTATTCTGAAGCTGTAGGAAACATAGTGTGCTATTCTGACCATGCTGCTTTTCAGTTTGATGCTGATTTGAGGCTCAGGGGAACCTTTGGAGGCCAGGTTAAACACTGTGCTGAACTAAGCAGTCACTGGAAAGTGACACAGTCTGGATTCACCTCCTGAACAGTTTCAGAGCACTTTTGTTCTTTTCAACAGCTCAGTCGTACAGCACATCAGCTTTCAAAAATTTAAAAAAAAAAAAAAAAGAAGAAGTATAAAGCTGTCTGGTGGCATAACAGAGCTCAGCACAGGCCCGGCAAGATGACTCTAGAAAGTACAAGGGGAAAACATACTTTTATAGGATTTTAAGTACACTGAGTAAATCAAGAGATATTTAGGCTCCAGTTAAACATAGATCCCTTCCTCTAGATTTTGAGATCCCTTGGCCAAAATTTTTAACAAATGTTTACTTCCACTTAAGACATAAACACACTACAGGCTAAAATAAGTCTGTAACAACAACAGACAAATTTCAGGGCTCTTCAAAACTCCACCAAGCAAAGAGCAGGGCAAGGAGGGCAAGTCATCCAAAGAAGCTGCATATGTTTATTGCTGTATTTCAGCAATAACCTGGATTTGTTGTTTGTATGTATTCTACAAAAGGGCTACTTTCAAGGATTTGTCTCAAGTGTTACTCTCCTCTGTTTCTCAGGATGGAAACCTACCATATCACAGATAACTTCTGCCAATCAATATTATTGAAAAGCAATTCCTCAAGAATATTAAAGGCTAAAACTTGTATAAGAACTACCTAGATCACAGATCACAGCTGGGTCAAGGTGCTTTTGCACTAAAAATATATACACACATAACAAAATATAGTGGTGTCTCCTTCAAGGAACTGACAGTCTAAATGACTGACCTAGCAGGTAAAGATGTGGCAGGGAGCAGGAAAAAAAATATTAGATAAATTACAGGCTCAAGATAGTGTGAGGAGCTCCATAATCCCCAAAAGGTACATGGATGCAAGAAACACAAGATTTGCTTATGATGTCAGAAAGAGATGCCACACCTTGTTTTTCACTTGCTCACCACTCAAGTGTAGGATGCAATCTCAATGAGACAAAGGTCAAGCACTTGCAAATGGACTTTGACAGCATATTCCAAGGATAATGCACAGAAGGAACCAGGCACATTTGCGCTTGGGGGTTAGAATAAAAAAAAAGTCTGGCTGAGTTGCTCTAAACCTCTTCAAGCAGGCATCAATGAGTAACTCTCTGACCTGCTCAGGTAAAAACAAAGTTCCAGACAGAATCTGATGACACTTGTAATTGTCTACCAGCATTAGGATTTGTTACCTCTTAATCAGTTTGATGCATTTATTTATTTACTATGAGCAAACTTGCTGTTTCCATCACTGTGTTAGCTGACTTTTTCAGGCCATACATTATTTGCACAATTGTAAAAACACAGCTTATTCATGCTTCTCTGTATAAAGCCCTTGAGAGCCATTCATTTCCACCATAGGCATTTGTGTGCTATTGAGAAATGTAATCATAGAATTCCCAAACCATTATGATGTATATTCTCAGTGACTACTTAGGGACTGCTTATGTATTATTAACACACTCATCCGTATGTTTGCTACACATAGTCTAAACTAGAATACTGAAACTTCTGATGATTTTTCAGGTATATTTATAGTCTACAGATGAGAAATTTTATGGAAAGAAGGAGTTTTGTTTTTTCTCTATCAAGTTTCCTAAAGCATCAATAACTTCCATTACAGTCATCTTAAAATCTAGCTCTGTCAGCATGTTGTTTTCCATTAGGCATTGGTATCTCAGCTATGGTATAAATAGGGGGATAACAAATATAATCCTCATGGTATAAGACAGTCTAGTTCTGAGTAGGAAACAAAAGCAATTCTGAACAAACTGAGAGCCTGAGGATCTCTGCGATACTGATCTCTCATGACTGTACCACAGCTAGTATTATCACACACAGAACCAATGTGAGTTTCTGGTTTAGGATTATATTCCTAAATGCTGCTACACGGCCTGAGCACCCTATGTCCTCATGACACTCAGAGGCAGTTTGTGTTCTCATTGCCTCTCATCCTCTGAAACCGTAGAAAGGGAGAAGAGCTGTAAAACAGGCTTGAGAGCTGACTGAAACCTCTCAGGCAAAGACATCTGCCAAGAAGTATCACTGCCATCGAGAAAACAAACTGCCAGGGCTACTGAACTGCTCCTGCCTATTTTGGCTTCTGTTGCTACCATCACAACAAAGGATAAGGGTGTTCTCATTGCCTCTCATCCTCTGAAACCGTAGAAAGGGAGAAGAGCTGTAAAACAGGCTTGAGAGCTGACTGAAACCTCTCAGGCAAAGACATCTGCCAAGAAGTATCACTGCCATCGAGAAAACAAACTGCCAGGGCTACTGAACTGCTCCTGCCTATTTTGGCTTCTGTTGCTACCATCACAACAAAGGATAAGGAAGGCGAAGAATCCCACCATGGCAGGTCTGGCATTTCATTCCTGATAACTGGAAGGAAGAAGGGACTGCAGAGGGCTGTGTCTTGGACACCCACGCCAGGCACAGAGACAGCGTTTTCCCCACAGACTTGGCACAGTTTCCAGGTAGAACGTGACTTGTGTGTTATCAGATCAAAAGCCGTGCAGTTAATCACAGCGTAGAAAGGAGCCGATACCATGTGAGAGGGGTCAGTGGCTGAGCAAGGAAGAAAATCAATGCATGGGTGGACAACGGAAGGGGAAAGCAAGAGTTCGAGAGCTGAAGGAGCCTGCAGTGATCATCTGAACTCTCAGGTGACTTTATGAGGTGCCATTTTTTGAGTTTGCTCTCGTGTTAGCACTTTCTATTCCTATTTATGTTGTTCAGCACTTTCTATTCCTATTTATGTTGTTCAGCTTTCTGATTTCTACTACTTACTGCTAAAAAAAATACACAGTGCTCAAATAACCTTAATTCTTTTATGAAATAAGTTTTAACTGGCATACAAATATAAAAAGACACATTTTGCCTGACCTTGGACCTACATGGATCATGTCTTAAAAAAATTCTGTTGTTCCCACCCCCATAGCAAAGCATATTTAGTTCTGGTGATATCAGCAGCTTTCAGAAACCATTTTTCTGTTTCCAGGAATATCAGGGGCCAAATTATCCACTGGCCTAATTTCAACAAAGCCAAGCCTTCCAACAAAGGATTAAAGCCATGGGCACCACAAAGCAAGTTCTTTCTATCACTGAGCCACAAAACCTTGCAGATCATTAAGCTTTTTTCTTAAAAGTTCCTATCCAACTAATACAGAATTTAAAACAAACACAACAAAGAATTCTAAAATGATCAATTCTAAGGTGTTCAATCCGTGAAGAGATGAGGAGTTCATTTTCTTGAACTGATAAGATGCTTTGTGATTTCCTGTGTGCTCCTGCATGTATCATCTGTTAGCAATCTTTGAGGGTTCTCCTTTACTAACAGGGAATAATTAGGAATCATTATTTTAAGTGAATATAGGAGAATTATGCCCTTCAGAGGATACATATGAAATACAACAAAAGAATGCAAGAAGAGAAAAACCTTGGTTGAAAACAATATTTTAAACATACCAAAATTGCCCCTGAGGTCTCCAAGCAGGGGAAAAGAAAACAAAAACCAAATAAAATAAAAAAAACACCACCAAATACAGAAAACAAAACCACCCAAACAAAAAAAGCACCCCCCAAAAAACCCCAAACAACAAAAAATCCCTCACAAACACCAATCAGAATTTCAAAGCACGTTAAAAGTTATTGGAAATTGTTAGCAATATGATCAACTATGATTGCTCTAGATATATATTAGACTGACAATTTAGTTTACTTGTAATTTATTTTAAAAAGTATGCAAGTCACCTGTTCTCTGAAATGTGAGTAGCCCTGAGAGAAATCTCACAGCTCTATCAAAAGGATAAACAGCCTTTGAAAGCCGCTTGTTAAAAAAAAGGGTAAAAGGACATTTGTAAATAAATCTTTACAGACAGACTTCTTCGGACAGCCATGTACAACTGCTGTAACATATTTATAGAAGGTTGTTTCATGGTCACAGAAATACTAAGTGTATTAACCACTGGCAAAGCACTGCCCGGACGCTTAAGTGAGACGAACTCTGTCAAAAATGAATCTGTAGTATTCAGGCATACACTTCAGCAGAAAACTGACAGCTTGATTGCTGTGTCAGAATTAAAATAAACTTGAAAGGGGAACATAAAAGAGCTTCTCTCCTCCGGCTCCCCCCATAACACCCACAAAAAAACCTATTTGTGCTAGAGATACTACTAAAGCCTTCCTTTTATCTTTGTCTCTGAGAAAGGTGAGACAAAAGAAAAACATTTAAACTTACCTTTCTAGGTAAGGAAAGGCAAGGCAACAGTTGTGGAAACAGGTCAAGGTTTAGAAACCTAAAGTTTGTAACAGTAGTCTACCATGGATCTCTTTGCAGTTCCTCAGCAAGCCAGAGGGCCACTTTTAGAGAGATATTTAAGTGTCTATCTCCCTGTGAAATCAATGTGATATGGGTAGCAGGATTCCTTTGAGGAGCAAGTTCTCGATTTCTTTATGCCTCACTCCCCTACCTGTAAAAACAAGGGGATACCACTTTCCAACCTCACCTGTGTCCTGTTAAGTTTCAATATTTATGGACTGCATGGAGCTCAGATGCACTACATCACATAATCTCAGCAAAGCAGTTAATGTGCTGAACCAGATCTCTCTCCCTTCACACAAAGAATAAAAACATACTCAACAAATAGTGAAATCATTATTTAAAGAGAAATCACACAAAACATTCCTAAGTAGAACTGAACAATGTTTAACAACACTGGCCAGAAGAGAAAGGACTTTGCGCTCAAACGTTTACTTTGTACAAACAACAGATTTTTGCACAGTGTGTATCCCCTTGAAAATGGATGGGGGGCAGGGGGAAAAGGCAACCTCCTTCCCTTTTTTGCTTTGGAAAAGTGATTCTTTTTTTCCTTGTTTGTAAATTAGAGAAGGATGCCAGTTATAATGAGCTTTAGCAGAATTCAGCGAAAAAAAAATAGACACTTGCTATGGTATTCTGCCTTTCAAAAACCTGTTTAACGAACTGTTGTAACTACATTGCCTTTTTTCGTTCAGGCACTTAATCATCTTACTCTTCATCTCGGCTACCCAAACTAAATTTTCTTCCGTTATTTCTGAAAGAGAAAGAAAAAAAAAATAAGAGAGTTTTCTGAACTCCATTTTACATTTTACTGTTCCAGTTTCATGCGGATCTCAGATTTCCATGCCAAAGCAAAATGGCAATGTCTGGTCATCTTCAACACAACAGCCTTCTCCAGTGTAAATGGCCTGAATATCTAGAGATGCTCACAGTTTTAATTCCCTTTACCTGGAGCAGTGAGTTCGTTTTAAACATGTTGAAACTAGCAGATAAACCCTTGTCACAAGGGTAGAAAAGTGAGCAGGCAAACCAGTACCTCCCCAAAGTAACTGCCATTTCTTTGCTTTCTAGAGATTATGCTGGTAGTTTGAGGTACCCTTCACTGCCGTTTTGCTTCCACTGATGTTTTCCCCATAGAGTTTCCCAAGTATCTGCATAATTCACCAGGAAGCTAAATTACATATGGCAAAGTCAAACTGCGAGAGCTGGTGCTGTATTGAGAGTTTTACCATTTTAACAGTGAGGGAGAACTCTTTCAATTTAACAGTGGAATAGGGTGAAAAAAAATACTCCTTTAAACACTTCAGATTGCTTCTCTTGCGAGGACATTTTCTCTGAAAAAATTAACTTTCCACTCCCAGATGTTCCTACCATAGAGCCATAGAAGTCTCAATAGTTATTTTTATTTACCGGTCTGTTTCCAGAGTTGCTCACAAGTTCTTCCTGAGGAAGATGGTGAAAAAGACAAATTTCAGCTTGAAATCTATACATATATAATTCTAGTACATTATAATCCCTACTTATCTTTACCATTTCCTGTATTGCATTATAAGGTAAAACTAAAAATAACCTCAAAAACAGTTGAAAAAACCAGTCTGACTGGCTTCCATTCAACTTTGAATTTAACTAATAATCTTGCATTTGGTCTTGCACTTACATTCCATTATGACTAGCAATGCTTTGACATATATAGTGCAAAACACATGAAAAATATATTTTGTGTTATTCTTTGTTTTCATTTTATATATCATGTCTTTTATTTGCATATATAACAGTAAATGTGTTTAGTCCCTTTTGGAATTAGAAAGGCTGTACAAATATTCCACATCCTGTTGGCTGTTCCTACCCAAGCTGTGCTAATGCTGAGAAACCTTTTGAAGCTGCTATACCTCTGGGAGTAACAGACGGTCTTTATAGAAAAGCCAGCTGAAATGAAAAAAAAAAGAAAAAAAAAAAAAGAAGGTTTTTTTTTGATTGGAGCCAAATTACAAACCTTTCTTCTGATTTGTATCTGCTGGTTCTGTTCCATTTCCCCAAAAACCTTGGGGACTACAGCAGTGCTAGTAAAGCTTTGGATGCTGGGATGTGCTTGATGAGACCTTATTCCAGTAGAAAGTAGCATTTATTTAAAATCCAAGTGAGAAAATGCAAAATTAAATTTTATAAAACTTTCTTCACATATTAGAAATGTAGATCTAATAAATAATAACTTATCAGCAGGATTCATCTATTCCATTTTGCCAGTATAAGATTAGTTCTTTAATATATTTTCCAGAGTTTATCTAATCCTGTTTTAAACTATTTTCCATCAATTTCCTGTAGTGCTATCACAGAACTAAATACATTTCAGCCCATCTGAGCTTTATCTGAAGTCCACATTATCTGCACATCAGTCATTCACGCTTAAAAGTATAATCTTAAAGGCTCTTCTGAACTTCTTTCAAACTTCAGCTGCTCAGATAAAATCACTGATGGAAATGTTATTTCCTTCCTCTTCTTTTCTGCATTATCCTGCTTGGATGTGATATAAAACTCAAAGACACTGCTCAGTCCCAAAAGTACAGCAGTAGGCTGTGCAGAGGCACAGGCAGCTCAGAGCACAACTCTTGCATGCTTCAAGGACATCCACCAAGCCAGGCAGTCTCTCAGCACTTTGAAAACAATCTTCATCTACAATATTGGTGATGGATCACGAGCCACTGATATTAGAGACGGCACCACGGCATTTCCTATTTGCAGCATACCACACCCGGAGGCTGCCATGTTATTCCACATGAAAGTACGCAAAATTGAAGTTCAAGTCTGAGTAAAAACTGTAATTCTGAAGTAAACCACTAGAAGACATAAAAACAAGCCAAGGATTCTAGGCCAAATTTTTACTGGTTTTCCATCATTAAACAAACTATGATGTTAAAAATACACTTCATGCTAAAAATACAGCAGCTTAAGAAAGAGGTTGCGCACACCCTGTCACATCTACACATAAGAATACAAATGTTTATGCTTAAAATGAGGGTAAGTCCAGCAAAGTTTGCAGTGAGCGACCTACAGGAGAATTTTTCTCTTGTACACTACGAAAAGCACAAGCATGTCAGTGCACAGAAAAATGATAGACGACTCCTCTCCTTATTCTTTTCCCCCCTCCCCCATTCTCCTCCACCCTCCCAAAAGCCTGACAACACTGCATGGGAAATCCCTCCGCAAAGGAGAAGCCAAAATTCCGTGTGGAGTGAGAAATGCAGCACAGATGAGGATGCAGGAACAGCTTCTGAACACTCTCTTACTCTGCTCCACAGTCAGCAATCATGTGCACAAAAATAATCTGGGGGTCTTCCACCACACGGCTTCAACATCTTTCATGGAGCTGTGCCTTCCCTATGCAGTGCAAGAGCTTTCTAACCTCTGCAGAGAAACCAAGTCTTAAAAGGTCTGAGGACCAAATTGCATCCTTATATCCTGCGCTGAATCCCACCAGACCAAGTTTTTGGAGCAGTAAGAGAGATTTCAAACTCCTGCTGTCTAAAATATTCTCTCCCAGTAGGTAAATAAGATTCCAGAGCTGTCAATCTGGCACTTCTTGCCAGCATGGAATTTTTTAGGAAAGTTGTAACAAATGTAATGTGATCAGGTACTAAATCAATCAACCAGATTTTTTGGCTTCTCTTGTTCACATGCTAAGCTGTTCTCAGATAGCTGGTTATGAAACTATAATTTTAACCTTTAAGCTCCAAATAAGAACAACCTTACATGAATAATCAGGTCTGAAGTGCAGTATATTTTACTGTTCCTCTACCAGTTTAATTCCACAAAATACATTTATGTTTCATGTTTCTTACCAAGTGGAAAATGTAACTTATGGGAAATAACATAAACATTAATTTCCTTGCAAAATTATTCAGATTTATTTTTGAAAACCCCTCAACTATTTTGCATTGCATTTTAACATTTTTTTTATTTCCTTTCTGCCTGTTTCTCTTCTGCATCACAAAGCAGAAGTGTCTTGCTCTAAAAAAAATGCAGGGATACAAGACAGAAAAGGGTGGTGGGAAACAAATAAAGGAGTGGTTAACAACTCAAAATTATGATGTATTTTATGCCCTAGATGCCACCTTCTCTTTAAGGTTATTGCAGTTTACTGAGAGGGCTGTGTCCTATTAATAGCATGGGAGATTAAGGTCAGTCAGTGCCAGAGTGTAGACCAAAAAAGTAGCATCCAAACTAGGAGGTCAGTAGAGACCAGTAAGGAACACAAATGTGCTTGGAACCTCCTCAGTTGTCCCCAGCTCTCCATGGAAGAGCAGCAGCTATCAGCAGCTTCCAGTCATTTCCTCACTGTAAACATCTGGGAAGGAATAAATTGTTGAATCCTCCAGGTCTTATGACTACCTCCTCAGCCAGATAGAGATGCAGTACCAGGTGCTTTAAGCATGTAAATGTTCGCTACTCAACCCCTTCCAATAACTGCTGGTTTCTTCCTTATGCGCCCCATCACCTCTTGCCATATCAAATGCAGGCAGAAATTGCAACAAGGTTTACAGAACTCAACAGAAGGGTATCTGGTGCCCAGTCCAGCCTGTTACACCTTCTTAGTGACATCTTTCATTTCTAGGCTAGATCTGGGTCTGAGTTAACACTAAGAAAGTTTTGCTCTCATAGCAGCTGAAAAATCATCGCATCGAAGATCTGCTTGATACATTTACACTGCAAAATGACCACAGTAAAGTGTAATTTGTCTTTCAGATGCCAACTCAATGAACCTAGCCTATACACCATAATTTCTTTATTTATACTGTATGCCTCCAGATTCAACAAAATATATTCAGAAGAGTGTTGAAATCAGTTTCAAGAGAAAACTAGAAGTGTTTTGATTTTGATACTGTCATTAAGTTTGGACTTTAAAAATGTCAGAACTATATTGCTAGGCATGATAATCTTAAAATACTGTCATGTAAAAAGAGCAAAAATAGTAAGAATTTTTTTAGTTTTATGTCTTGGCATATGGAGGAATAGCCAAATTCAAGAAAGACCTACAGCCTTCTACAATCGTGTTGAATCAACTTGTTAATCTCCTAAATCATGATACAGAACTACAAGCAGAGTGCATGATGACCACTCTCAACTTCATTCTATTCTCTAGCAGAACTGGAAAGGAAATTACTTCACTTGAATAAAAAGAGCTTTTGACACTTACCATAAGCGTGTTAAAAAATCCTCGTATTTAAGAAATCAAGCAATTTCACAAGGGAAAGATGGAAAAACCTATATCAAATTTTTCTATAGCATTTTTTGTAAGAAAATCTTTTCTCAATCATTTTGCTAGAGGGAAAGGTGTATATATTCGTCAGCTATGCTGAGAAATTTCTAAGCTTAATTAAATGGTTCTCAGAAAAGCTGTTTTACTATATGAAAACTGTAGATGGCACCATGAAAGACTTCTCTAAATATAGAATCTGCATATCTAACACAGAAATAGAACTGTTACCACACAAAAATCTATTGCAGTACATTAAAATGCAAGTTATGAGCATCATATAGGAGAGGAAAGGGTAAATAAGGTAGATAAAAAACCACTATCCCATGCTACATTTAATTTTCCAGTAATATAGAGTCTATTACATGTTCAAGATCAGTGGTATAAGTGAGCAGGTCTAAATTATGTCACAGTTGGCAAGCATCTCCTGAATTTGGACTCAGGAACTGAAAGCTCTCCACAGCCTTCTGACATCAACAAACTTATTCACTGAATCAAAGCCTCTCTGCCAGACACCCTAAACTGTTCAGAATTTGGTGTTAATATTCAAGGTCTAGAAATCAAAGAAGACTATTTTTCAGAGATTCCTAGAATTTATGTATCGTCTCAAAAACATAAAAACAAAGGAGTTTACCTGGTATCTGTAAAAGATAACATACTTATCCACTATAGGTGTGAGTGTAGGAACTCAGGCTTGAATAACTAAAGTGAAATTTTGGTTAATGGAGACATGATTTAATGCCTAGGGTTTTTCTGCATTCATCAACATTCTTATGAAGCCATTTAACTGGGAGAAAAGAGTGATTTCATTTTGTAGCCTAACTGTAACTGACCAAATATGACACTGAAACCAGTTTACCAATATGCCCTAACCATCAGCTGCAACGAGGACATACACAGAAGCCCACAAGAGGTAAACGGGTTTATCTGTGTGAAAGAAACCTGTTGCATAGCATTATGAAATATTTTTCAGCTCAACCAGATGGAAGTGTACACATAAACTCTTTGATATCTGGGCAAAATAATTTCTAAAATCAGAACCAAAGTAATAATTTTTGAAGCACACTCTAAGGACAGTCAACAGCTTACACAAATTTTAGAAATACAAATGACATTCTTCATTGTACTAGAATCTTGATGGGAGGCAAATACATGACCTTCTGCATTAACATGCTTTTTGAAAATATAACTGCTTCCACAGACATGGTGTGAAGTGCTACTTGTCACGATCTTGGTTTCAACACCATACCATAAATTCTCAATGTTCCATTAGGGGAATTCACTCCGCTTTTTTTTTTCTTTTTTTTTTTTTTTAACCAGAATAAAGCAGTTAGGGCATTAAATCCCTCCATGCTTAAAATGAAAATAAACAAATGCAAAATATCCCTTTCTTTTTTTTTTTTTTTTCCTATCTGGCAAGTACTGCTATTCCACATGGCTGTGCACATGAACGGTTGTCAACAGGCTGCTCTGAAGCTGAGGTTCTGAAGGATTGGCTAGACCAAGTGATCCATGATGAGTATCTGAGGCATACTGAAGAACTCCTCCTACTTCCCTTAATTACTGACATGTTGGAATAGGTAACTTTATAAATCATTCTAACCTACTTTCTTAAAATATATTAAGCAGCAACACAAAACTTTAATTTTTATTTTTTTTTAACGTTGTGAAATATCAAACTGCAGTCACATCTTTCCCTTTAAATGAGTCCTTTGTATACCCAAACTTGATACAGAATATCTTGTCTGATTTACTGAAGCTGTCACTTGAATTCATCAGCATTCCTGAGAACACTGTCTTATAATTTAAGAAGCCCTGCAGCAGCAATAGCAAAACACCTCTTGGTTATCCCTTCCTTCACAGAGCTACAAGGCAGGCTATACAGAAATCCAGCTCGTACAGCTGTTCCTCCATATTCCCAGTGTACTAACAGTCCACAGAAATCAGAAGGAAACCTGACATGGGGACTCTATTTGGAGGAAACAAAACCCCACAAACCCCAAACAAATGAAAACCCACCTCTCCAACTCTCACTAAATGAATGAAGAAAGAAGAAACAAGAAGAAGTTGTTCAAGCCTGCAGGAAGGGGACTGAGAAGTTCCCTGAGCACGCCTTCGCTGCAAGGCAGGTGTTGCCAGGCTGGGCTCCGCCAGCACCTCCCACCATGGTCCCCCAGCACCCAGACAGGGGAAACCTGGCAGCAGCCTCGTGCCGTTCTGCGGTCTGTGCATGGGGATGGCCCCAAGTGGGAGATGCACACTGTGACTGGTGTAACCCAGCTGTCTTTCTCTCCTCACTCTGGACAGGATTAAAAAATTCCAGCTTCAAAATAATGAAACTCCTCTCAGTGGCATATTTTAGATGCCTTCAAAATGGGCTGTGAGTTTGTAGCACTCAGGGTTGGAAAAACAGCTCTAGAAGAATACATTTCCTACTCGAAGTTAATAAAAACAGCTGTTTTACAAAAAGAAACACCAAAATAATATCCCACTACAATGACATGCAGAAACATAGTACTTCAGATTTTTCAGACAATTACCTTAATTTCTGCTCAGCCCAAGTTAATATAAGCAAATGCAGGAAATTAACTGGCTTCTCTAGGTGCCCTGTGGAACAGAGAGAGAGTGGCACCACGCACTGCAAATGCAGATACCGTGTTTCACCTCTCAAGAGATGATAATGTGATTCTTGGGCTTTCATGACAGTTTACTAAGTCTGTCAAAGGACTGTGACTCTGAGAGCAGGGATAAGGTAATTTTATTATATTAACCTAATAGGAGTAATAACAAAATTTCCAGTATATTTACACAGATTTCAGTTTCATACCACCATGTAGAGCAGAACATGTAATATTGCAGCTCTGATAGGATTTATAAAAGCATATTAATAAATGCCATTCAAAACAGTAGTGTTAAATCTTGTAACCATTCACAGCATCTATGCCACCTTCCTAACAGAAGCATGAATTTTCTTTTAGGTGGTAAGAGCTCAGATCTATCTTCAAACTTTAAAAATCCATTACTGCTCCTCAACGATAAATTGGTAATTGAAGCAGTCGGGCTGGTGCACAAGTAACACTCTGATGTTAGATAGGCTCCCAGCTCTCGAAAACATGGAAGCCTTTAAGCTTCAGCACTTTAACGTACTCTCTGGAGAGCTGATACAGGAAATCACCAGGAAAAAATCCTGGTACCGGCTTCAATTGCACTTCAGCAGAACTCTTTCGAGCTCAACTGTATGGAAATTGCTTGTGCCTGGTGCTACTATGGCAGTCCCTCAGGGGCTGGGGGCATGTCATTAGGTTTAATTTGCCCACGCAGAAAAACTAGTCCTGCAGCTACTACTATAATTGAAATGTACAGTGTCTGACTTTACCTTTGCATTTTAACAGTGTTTGCTTGGATTCAGAAAGAACGAGGAAAAATGAAAATCACTATTTTATTCTGCCGGCCAGTGAACTAGGAAAAAGAAGTGGAGAGGGCATTTGATGCATTCGGTGCACTTTCGTTCCAATAAATGTAAATCACTCCTAATCTTGACATATTAAGATAAACTAGTTATATGTGCCTAAAAAATTTCAGTGGCCAGCAATAAAAAACAGGCAATATTTCAAACCTGTATTCTTTTATTAATTGTTGTATAGCCTGTATTAGTATTAGATTACTGTGAAGTCTCTGCATACTTACACTTTTTCATATTTCTAAAGAAATAAAAGTAGCTTGCCTTGTTTCTGGAATTTGATAACATAAGATGCTTAGCGGATTTATCTTCAGCTATGTCTTTAAAGACCTGCTGTGTCTCCCAGCCTCTCGATGCAGCTCTTCTCCACATATGTAATACATGCTACAGTGCCCTCTCACGGACACTAAACACCTAACAGGAGAAAGAATGCCTACCAAACCTCTGCCACCACATCTTTTCATCCAAGACCTGAAGAGGTTAGTCAAAAAGCCAAGAGAAGGGCAGCTGACAGCTAGCTGGCATCTCTCATTACCACAAGTGCTCAGTTTTGCATCCACAGTCATTACCGAAC
The DNA here is from genome assembly GCF_000703405.1 of Apaloderma vittatum. NCBI lineage: Eukaryota > Metazoa > Chordata > Aves > Trogoniformes > Trogonidae > Apaloderma > Apaloderma vittatum. The sequence continues at coordinate 56,172 of NW_009709800.1, read as the reverse complement.
CGACAGAATTCTAGGTAAAAGCAGTTTTTTAGAACTGTTCTGGCGTAGCGATCCCTCCGATATTTCAGTATCAAATTCATCAATACAACTTTCTCAAGCTATGCTATGTCTTCAGATCAAGTCCCAGCTATTCCACACTTCCCTTCATACTCACAGGCAACATGACACAACACAGCTCATCCAGGCCGTGTTCTTTGTTGGGAGACACTAAAGTAGCTTACAGTACCAAGTTATATAGATACAATTATTTTGGAGAAATAAATATATCATGTCTTTTTAAAATTCAGCTTTTCAAAGCATTAAAAGGGCCAACTAACCCAACAGAAAATCAGATAATGTTTAACCAAACTGTCTAAACAGTTATGATAGACAAGGAACATAACTAATTGCATAAATACTATTTTGTCTAGAGAAGAAAAACTACTGAGTAATTTTTTTTAGATCTGTGTCTGAGAAAAAGAAGTGATAATCTACAAATGACCAAACACAGTCAAAACATTAATGTAAAGGGCTAATACCTTTAAATAAAATTTAAGCTTTAATAACAAGTCTAGAACACAACAAAGCCATACTTGTATTAAAGCTTGTAAACTTCAAGTAGAAGGCAAACACTAGTTTAGCTCCTTCTCTAGACTGCATACATTGCATCTGTCAGAAACCACCAGGGTATCAACAGAACAGGATCACCTTTTATAAACATCAAATAAAAGTCTTAAAACTGCCATTTTGGCTATAATACAACGATGATTTTGTTAAAAGTTTGCAATAGGAACATAAGAGTTTGGGAGTACTCAGTTTCTACAAAAACCTGAATTTACTTACAAAAAGCAAAGGAAAAGTACTAACATAATTATACACTGAAAATCGAACAAAATATGTTATGAACCAACTACTATAGACCTTGAACAAAGAATTAACTGTCAATGAAATTATTTATAATAAAGCACTTTTCTCTAATTCATAATTATTCCTGTGATCTGTATTACTATAAAACTAGGAAAAACTGGCAAGCACTGCAGGTAGAAAAAAGTAATCTACTGTTCAATTACAAGTAAATTATCTGGATAGTGTTTTCAATTCAGAATACTTAAAGCAACTCTTCCTATATGCAGATTTGGAAATATTTTTAAAACTCTGATTTTTGCTTGTTTATTTTAAAAAATAATTTTTTTTTTTATTTTAAAAAATAAATTTAAAAATGAAAAGTGTCTGACATGATAACAGAAATAGATCTAATTACTCCACTGGTTGAAGACATCTGGGATGTTGAACTGATTAATTGTAAGCCATTTCAGTAGAATGTGAAATGACAAATAGCTGCAAAGGTACAGGATATTTTGATCAAAATTTAGACTATTGTTGGCATGTAACACATGCAAATTCAGGTGTAGTTACTCAATGTGTTAATTTCCATGTTCTGCTTTGGCATATTATACAGTTAGAGAATACATATGCACAGATGTTTTTCATTTATACATGCGTAAATGAATATACATGTGTTTGTACATGTATATAAAGTGGAAAATATTGCAAAGTTTAGCAAAATTTATCAAAAAAAACAGGAAAAAATATTTGCAGTTTCGAACAACAGATCAATTGCTTTAATATCTAGAATCAGTTAAATACAGAGAGGGTATATCTCACTTCTGAACCTGTTTTCCCACAGACAGGAAGCTCTTGGTGTTATGTTTGATTTCAGGATGTATTCTGCAAATTCATCAGAGACTATTTTATGAATTCATCAGAAATTGTAATTGAGAACTATGTTTTTCAAGTAAAGAGTTCATATTTAAAAGTGTGCTGTGTAACAACTTGAAGTATTGCTATACTAAGGAAATAATTTTAATGCTAAGAAGGTATTTCTTGCCTCAAACAAGGTGGGGAACATACAACTAATGCTCAGGCATAACTATTATGCAGCTAAATTTAAAAAGCAAAAGCTGGTGAAGAAATTAAAAAGACGACTTTCATTTAATTCTATATTCAGGAGCCCAAATCAGACTCATTAACTGCAATTACAGGATCTCTTTCTACCTTGAATAAAAATGAACAATTCTTGGAAACAGGCTCAAAGAATGTGGCAAAAGTTCACACAGGATAAAAAACCCCTCATTTTAGTCTAGTGAAAAGTACACTAAATGTAGAGAGGTTTAGAAGAAATATTTATAATTCATTAAGACTATTTTCCGCTCCGCACATGCTTCCAAGACAAAACACATTAAGCAAGGATTTCCCATTCGTATATCAAAAATATCAAATGTTCACATAAAATTACATAAAGCACTTCAGTTAAATTAATTTCCACATATATAAAAACTCATTCTATATCTGAGCCTTCATTCATTCAATCTGAGGACCTTCAATTAACTTTTCCAAAATAATTCAAGGAATTCACAATAAATTGCGAGAGGAATCCTATCAGATTTGAATGTTTGCAGAGTATGGGGTAACAGCTAGAAATTAAAGAAAGGAAAAGAGTAAAGAACGTATTAGATCAAGTACTTTATAGAATCATAGAATGGCCTAGGCTGGAAGGGACCTTAGAGATCATCTAGTCCAACCTCCCTGTTTTGGGCAGGGACGCCACCTCTCGACTAGACCTGGCAACACATGGGGACCCAGCGGGAATTGAACCCGCAACCTCGGTGTTGGTCCTTATTGCCAGCACCGTGCTCAAACCACTGAGCTAAGTAGGTATGAACTCTGCTGTTTAAGAATCTGCCATTTAAAATATTTACTCAGAAGCAGCATTTAACCGAGAGATCAGATTTCTAGCACTGGACAACAGATTGTAACCTTTGGCAGATACTGGAACTCAGCTGCTTCTCCGTAAGACACTAATTCCTAAGGAAAACATCTCCCACAAACGGGCAGGAAACCCTATCAGACATCACATGTCTTCTCAGTGACACTCAGGTTCATTCTGTGGAAACAGGCAGATAAAGTTATTACTCAGTTTGGCACCTGCATTTAATTAAATTTTGAGACAAAGCTAAAGAGATAACATTTATATCAAATCTGAATTTACTAAGTGTGAAATTTAGTTGAGACACAAAAATGAATTTTAATTCTAGGTCACAAAAAAATGTCCGGTAGACTCATCAGTAGAACACAAACAATTTTTACAACTCTCCAGATTTAATACAGATTTCAAAAATTGAATTTCACAGAAAAACATACTCCCCCCACATTACCATCTCTGTCACATACTCAGGGTAAACATTATGCTGTGGCATAAAGAGTAACTTTGAAAACCTCTTCAAGTGCACAGAGAGCAAACGATACTCCAGCAAAACCTTTCAAGTGTTCCCAGGAAAGAAAGTATCAAGTGACTTCTCCTAAACTATGATCCAGCCTTCACATGTTCTTCATATTGAAAATGTTCTGAAAAATAAACCAGGCAAGTCAGTTCAGCGGTGAGTTCCTCCTACCTTTCAAAATCAGACTCTGAGTTCACTTCTTTAGCCTGTTCCCTTTTCTGTAACATATCTTATTTGGACAGCTGTGGTAGTTGAAGAAATACGCTGGAAACATTTGCAGATAACTAGGTTAAATTCCCCAAATAAGGAGCATTTGTTGGTTTTGAAGGGTGTTTTCTTTGGTTTTATGTTTTAAGCTAAGTACTGCCTCTGGCAATTTTGACATTCACAATTTCATTAGCTACACACACAAAAAAACAGTCCTTAAATGCCTGCTGTTGAGAAGTCAGATCCCAAATGTATTAACCTGAACATCACAGCATAGCAAAAACATAAAAGTATCTACATTTTAGAAAAGCTTTTTACAACGACAATACAAAAATATTAACAAGGGGTTATAGGTACCATGAACGAATCCTGCTAGAAGACTGAAGGGTGACTTCAGAGAGAGAAATCCTCATAGGTGTCTGTGCGTCCATTTCCAAAACACTCAGAGCAGCTGTCACACAAAAGTCACTGCTAGGGAACACAACAAAACACTTTGCCAGCTGTGATATTCAGTCTTATGTCTTTGAAATTTGGTGAGGCAAGTGATAACACCATATTCACAAAAATGCACTCTGAAAGAAACCACACAGGGCAAATTTTTGTGGAATGCTTCAAAAAAATGCATGGGACTCCCATGAACCCACCCCACTCAGAACTGCTGGTAGAGATCAGGTGTGACATAAGATGGTAATCTCTGCCTGGGCAGGTCACTAGATTCCTCTGTAATCATGAGTGACGCTGGCCAGAAGGTGTTACCCTATGGGTCATCATGATTCCATGGCAATCTCTGCCTGGGCAGGTCATTAGATTCCTCTGTAATCATGAGTGACACTGGCCAGAAGGTATTACCCTATGGGTCATCATCAAAGGTTGTCTTTGGAGGGGCTTAGCATTTTAGCCACATAAAGCCAAAGCTGGCCAAGACAGCATTTTCAGGCTGTTGTCTTTTACTCCAGACATACATCTCCTCTTCTACAATTAGACTGCTGTTGCAGATATTGGAGCAAATTAATTCTTTTTTATTGTTGTTGCTGGTTTTATTTATTTATTTATATTGTTAGAGAGCTATCAATTACTTAAGCCCATTTAAATTCAAATAATGGTTCAATAATATTTTTTTCTTTTTTTCTATGTTCTGCACAGAAATCTGGATGTATTCTCTCTTGTTTTGTCACAGATTATTGGTTTTAAGTGACAGAAAAACAGATGACTTTATCCTCAAAGAGACATCGTGCTATATTTCAGACTATCAAGCTTCTTTTGATCCTTTGAAATGACAAGACTAGAAAATAGAACTGCTAAGCACTTCACCTGGCAAAAAAAAAAAAAAAAGAGAAAGCTAGACTTGTACTTCATTTCAATGTAGTCTGGCTGGTACCTTAATATAATACATCTGTAAATCCCCAAGAAATTCAGGTCAAGCCAGAAGCAGCACTATGAGTTAGCATCTAACGAAAGCAATGTCACATTTAGAAAAACAATCAATCCTTTCTTCAGTGATGGTGTTCACTAGCTGTAGTTATGAATACTACAGTAACAAAAGCAGCAATATCTGAGAGCCCGTTCTACAACAGGTGTCCTGCCATAATAGTTGTTTGGTTTTCAAACTTGTCTAGGATGAAAAAATACAATGTCACTTCGGAGGAAGGACTTGCATTCTTTTGTATTTTGACTAGTATAAAAAAATATAAAGTACTAAATCCAGAAGCTTTATTTCCAGAGGCAATGCAAAAGGAGCAGGGGCAGTTTCCTCAGATGAAGGAAAAGATGGGTTTCATTTTGTTTCCTATACTAAATGCTTCAACTCACTGTCAGTTTGATCTGTTACACCAAGAACTAATTTAGTTTGCTTAATCATCACCAAATGATGATGGTTTTTGACTGGAAACTTTGGCACTTTTCCTTATCACAGTATAAATAGAAAATGCATTGGTTAAACTGCCTAAAAATATAACTTAGTAAGAGAGACTGTAAAACATGTCACTTGTTTGTAATGGTCACCAAGCACTTTTTCAACTACTAGAGCACAGGAATCCTGTTTCAGTCAAGCGTCAGGAATGATGCTTGTGGAACCAGAATAGTGGTTGAAAAAATTTGTACTTCCAGAGTCTTTTCCTTTCCTTGTGGTCCTGAAGACTACACTGAAATCTACTTTTTTCTCTTGTGGACTCCTGTTCTGGTTAAAAGCTTATTGACACCACTGGACACAAATGCCTGGAAAATTAGCCTTTTTAAAGAAAATTACTCAATGTCATTCTATAATGTTAAAAAGGGCAAATATCTTGCTCCAAACATGAGTAACATCGAGTAGCATCATTATTTTCAGTCAACTGTTTTAAGAGTGATCACTGATTTTTTTCTGCCTATCCCAAGCTTTAACAACATTAAACAAAGGTATTTCCTACAGAACTGAAGAGGAATTCATATCAGGCACTTTTCTGCTCCAGATGTATAATCTGCAGCAATGATCTCTAATTATTAAAAGCTATACATGTTTTAAGGTTTTATACTCTTTTATTTAATTAGAAATCTTTTGTACTACCTAGATGTAAGTATCTATCACCAAGCAGTAATCAAGGAGTAAGCATACCAAATGATCACTGAAGGAAATCATTAAAATATAACAGTATTTTTAAATATTTCAATAAATAAGCTGAGTACAAGTTTTACAGTAAATAATTTCTTTGATATGCCATGAGAATACACTTAGATATAATTAAAGTAAAATAAAGGAGCTTTATAGTAACACTCAAACTTCTGATAAATAATTGACAGAAATACCACTAAAATAAACAGTGCTGATTTTAAATTACTGGCATGGAATGTATATTAAGTACTTTCTTTTTAAGTCCAAGTACCTCACTGGATATTTTGAAAGGAGTTTCTTAAAATGTATGATTGACATTTGCTGATAGACAATTACCTAAAACAAACAAAAAAGGAAATAGTACTGTAAAATTAGATGCAAAGGAAGTAAATCAAAAAGTGTTTTACTCAAACAGCTGTTGCCAAATGCTTGTGGAAATACACACACTGAAGAATGATATTAATAGTAGCTGCAGATGGTTTTTAAATCCATCCATCCCTTACAGTTAAATGAGCTATGCAAAAATGACGATATGAACAAACAACAGAAAGACACTGACAGTCACATAAGCCTACGTGCAACGTCAGGAGATCCTCAGAGAGCAAAGCTGCGTGTGGCTGATGGAGGAAGCAAATGGAACTGCAGCTCTTTGGCACGACCCTAAGTATTTGACTAGCATTTCTTGGCATGTACACTTCAGCGTCTGATCAGAGTTCAGCAATTTCAGAGGGCTAAAATAATTTATGAATTTGGCTCATACTGAAAACTTATTTAACTTCCAGTTCATAGCCCTGTATTTACATTTTTTTTTTAATTAAGCGTTATGAGGAATGGAATAGCCACAAATTTCCATTATTTTTCCTGTGGAGGTACTTGGTATTTTATGTTTTTATGCTCAATACAATGTACACACTATAAAGTAACATAATGCAATGCAATGTAACACAACATAGCAGTTACGCTGTAAGTTATTCAGATGTCCTAAGAGGATTTAAATGATTCATTTCTCCCAGCTAAAAAATGTTGTTAAGTTTTGGGGTCTGTTTGGTCTGTGAGGTTTGGTTGTGGGTTTTTTGGTTTTGTGTTCCATTGTGGGTTTTTTAAAAATGACTAAGAAAAACCTCAAACTAAAATTCACAGAAAAATGAGCTTCAACAGGTGTGCAGGTATTCTTACAAACCATTCCTGTGTCTAGGTTTGGGGAAAGAAACATAGCTGAATACTCCATTTGCAATCTGAGAAATACGTCAATGCAAGCATAGTTTTCCTTATAATTTGATAATAGCAGGTTTACCAAGAAGGCAAAGTTTACAACATGTTACAAGACAAAGAAACAGAAACTATTGTCAGAGGCAACGTATTAAAGGATAAAAAATCCTTGAATGAAAATAAGTTTTCCAATATTACTTTTAAAAAGATGAAATTAAATATATATTTGATTCTATTCTGGGAACTGTGGATAAAGACGTACTGCAGTTCTTGATGGACGTACAAAGACTGACGAAACACTGGAACATGAACCAGATATCCTTCATTCTAGTTCTGGTTGCCAGAAACTCACTGCAAGACTTTGGGCTACTCAGGAAACATCTCACATCTCACATTCCATGCCTGCATTTGGGCTGGCTGAGAAGTGTTATTTAGCTACTGAATTTCACCATTACCGTTACAAGTAGGTGAAAATGACTGCTGTGCCATTAGAGAATTTGCCAGATGAGAAGGTGATGTAAGCTAATTCATACAGCAGCACACTGAGTGCCTACAGCCCCTACTGCTACGGGGCTTTCCTGTGAAAGTGTATGAACAAACAGTTCATAAGAAAACAACTTAAAATGTACACAAGCTTGTAAGTGTCTTCACTGCAATCATCGGTGTACTAGAAATGTCAAGACAGCCTTAAATTTCCAGTAATTAACCATCAAGACAGACCTCATTTAAATGCAGTTATTAAACGCCGGGAAAACTAATAAAGCTCAAATGCTAAATACTAAAACTCAAATCTCTAAGCAACAAACAAAAACTTGTGTTTCGTTCTATAAACTTTACAGGAAAAGTATCTGAATTCGGCTTTTGAGAAGGTTTCAAATCCTGGAGAGCATGACTATTATCTCACTTACTAAAATGTACTCTGCAAAAATAATTGATTAATTAATTAATTAATTAAATTAATTAATATTAAAAGCTGTAGCACTGAGTCCTAAGAAATTAAGTACAAATTCACTAAGTTAAGGAGGAGAATTCTCTGGGTTCTGGTCTACATAATCATGATTAAATATGCCATCAGTCAGTGTAACTGTCCATGACTTGCAAGTCAAATATTATTTCAAACAATTTTCTTTTACAGACAATTTCTCTTTATTGCTATGGTCAAGTCTGCTAAGAAATGTTACTTCTAAGATGCACACATATTCCTGAGTAACGTGCAGCAGCCTGCAAACAAGAACTTGATGTGACCGAACAACTCACTGTTTTTAAAGTCGTTAAAGAGTCGTTTATAAAAGAACAGACATATAATTAGAAAAGTCTCACTTCAAACTTATCCCATTTTTTTAATTTTTTCTTTCAGGTTTCCTCTTTATTTCACCTTGAACTTTTTTTTATTTTTTATTTTAGCTAGGAATCTGCAGTGCAAGGATAGGTTGTTCCACACACCCCAGCACAAAAGCTTCTTGTTCAAGTTATCTAGTAACTGTAGTGATCTTAAGCAATACTTCCCTGGTTACACAAACATTGTGTATTCCGTTATAAGTGTTTGTTAACTTGGTAAGAAAACAGTTAGAAAATCCACAATGTATAAATTTACTGAGTCAGAGACACATTTGGAACTGCTGGCCAGAGCTTTGATCCTTTAAGGAAGAAAAATAAATACATAAATAAAAAGCAAGTTTCAGGCTCATCACTATTCTCTTCCCAGCACCACAGGTTTTTAAGTAAATTTGCTCAGGCAATCATTTGCTAAATAGCTGTATAACACTTAATTAGATCATATTATGATCTGTTCTTTAGGTTATGCATATCAGCAAGTTAAGAAGTCAAACCTCGAACTGGTACAAGTCAGCAACTCATTTCAGATTCCCTTTTTGTGCTATCATGAGAGGCCAAGATATTGGGGTAAGTCTATCACTTTCCCTCAGGGTACTCCTTGGTCCAAGCTCTTTAATCTAACCTGGAAGAGGTACGCAGCTTCTTACAAGATTCGACCTGAATTTTCTTCCTAATTTCCATCTATCCAGAAGTTTACTCATGCTATGAATAATGATGTGACTTGGACTTCTCCAGAACCAGGAAAGAGGGTCTAGTCAAATTTGCCAAGAGTTTCATAAGTATCACAGTTCAATTAACCCATTTATTTTCACTTACAGCTCTGAATGAGACCAAGACATGCAATTTAGAAAGAAATACAAAAACTACTAAGCAATTCATCCTCACTCTGTACATTCTCTAGTAACATTTTCAAAGGTAAAATCCCAAGGTAAACACATTTACCTGAAAACAATGGACATTCCTCAAAATCTTCTTACCACTAATATTTAAAGCATATCTAATAAGCAGGAGAGATTGATCTTGCCGTTGTTGACAGAAGGCTATTCAGTTGTCTATGATAAAGTAGTATGTTTATAAGACCAAAATAGCAAAGTAAAGCTGAATTGGTAAAGAACAGTCAGAAAAATACAGTCCTCAGAAAACAGAAAGATTTTTACTCTGGGGAAAAGCTCACAAAATGAAGATAAGAAGAGGAATAACGAAGAGAAAAATGCCACAGAGAAAAATAGCATGGGAAGAAAACAACAGAATATGATTAATAAAAAAGTATTGTTTAAAGAATTTATGTTCATTGTTAAGACCAGATATTTTTCTGGACACAATTTAAGATAGTTTTCAAATTCAGGTTATTTTACAGAGATTGGAAATAGAGAACTAAGTCTCCTCAGCACAGCTGCTTTCAATCTCCTTCACTTGCCTAAGCACACTCTAATGAAACTGAAACAAATTCCTTGGTGCACCAGAGAGAAAATGCCAGAATATCAAGATGCAGCTTCTTTGTAACTAATCAAAAGAACACTGTGTTTCTGTGTTTTCTTTCTACGATAATATTAGTTTAATATGAAGTCTCTCATTTAACATATCAACTGCAGAGTATCTACTAAGCAAAGAGAAAATATGCTACTGTGAGTTACTGTGTATTTACAGGACAATGTGAAGTTATGACCGTTTACAGGTAAGAATTTGGTCTACATTTTCTGTAAGGAAAAAGAAAAAAAAAGTGTGACAAAATCCAGGATACATTTCAAATTTTTACACTCCATTCTACAGATATGTTCAACTATGTCCCATTATAAGCCTAAAAATCTGATACCCTGATGTTCTCTATAGAGCCTGAATAAATCCTTTACTGTGGGTGCTTCCTGCCCTTCCATCACTCCCAAACAATTTCTTTCTTTAATGCTCTCTTCACCAAGAATAAATAGAGACTCATCTTAAAATGAAATGGAAGCTGAATATGAGTGGTCTTGATTCTAATTTTTTTTCTGAGCTCAGCCAGAGTTCCTGTGGTAGAGCCCATTAGAAGTGCATGAAAGCAGATAGCTCAAAGCCCACAGTTATTGCTGGATTTAAATACAGATTGCACATGAATATTCTGTGGATAAATGCCTGTGAAAAACCCAGAGGAGAATAAGTGCTTGGGAGATTAAGAGATTTATTGTAACCTCTGGGAAAGCTGAACATTTAAAGGGCAGGAAAGCTTCAGTTTTCAATCAGCAGATTTAAAGGGGCAGAGATTTAAACATTATCTCAGCAAATAATTAAAAGCCTTCTCTATGTGTATGCACATGTGCATGCATGTACTTATTTTTATGAATCAGCAGATATATATTACTAAGAGATTATGCAACTATTCCAGTAACCAAATTAATAGAAATGTTAGATGCCTTGTTTTTTTCAAAGGGCACTTCAGCTAGTTCGTAATTATTGAGGTTGAAAAAGACCTTAAAGATCAAGGCCAACAGTTCTCTGTATTGCTTGAGATCTCATGTGCAATGAAGGGCAAATAGCTGCTGCTTCTTACAAGAATAATACATCCTCAGTGAAAGAAACTTCATATACAACTTGATTTTGTAACTCTCCTCTTTTCCTTCTTGCTTCATCATTTTTACTGCCTATTATTCATAGAAAATATAAACCTAGATGGTGAAGAACCGTTACGACAAATCTGCCAGATTTTACTTATTGTCTTCTTGTCCAAACCTTCCCTTTAGAGCAGGAAGACTACAAGAAGAAGCATTCATGTGTACAGACATCTATTTCACACCAAAAGCCAAATATAATAGTTGCAAACCAGAAGATCTTGCTCTACAATCAAGACCACACCATGTACGAGCAAGACTACATACACTGAACCCATCCATGACTTGACTAGTCCTGCTCATGCTTTCCTGTTTCTGAAATTATGAACACTCAGGAGCTGTAATGCACAAGCAAACCTTTGAAAAGGAAATTTGACTCCAGGTTTTTTGCACATTCTCCTAATTCACTTGAGTGCTATATATCAGAAAGAGTATCCAGATCTAGGCGACTGTCGTCATTATCTATGACCAGAGTCACCAGTTTTCCCACCCTTCATCTGCCCCTGCCCTACATTGTCCCCTTTCAAACTGTAGCCAAGGGCAACATTCTCATAAATATCTCTGATACACAAAATCTCTAAGGATTTTACCACTAGGATTCATGTGAAAAATAAACACAACCAATTCTTATGCATCTGGTCTCATCTCTCAAAGGTATTTAAAAATATCACGGATTTTGCCCCTGAGCGTTTAACTCAGGACCACTCCTTCAGAGTTTAGTAGCAGCTGCTTTGAGACATCAATGAATTGCCAGACACATGAAATATCCACCAGGGTTTTTTCTGATTGTAAGAAGCCAAGGGTGTTAGGGTCTCCTATACCTGAGGCAATATTAGGTCTTATACATTAACAACTGTTGAACAATAGAAACTCGTTATTTTGATCTTTACAAAGGAAAAAACCAAACCAATCCAAAACCAAAATGACAAAAGAAAACAAAAAGCAGCTGTAAACTTTTGCTATCATGAATACATGGCTACCAACACTTTCAGTATTAATAGGGCCCAGCGGGAAGGGGGTAGGAATGAACCTGAAAGGGAGCTTCTGATGGAATTGTTTGTTAGAAAATAATTTCTGAATGACAAACATTACCAATAAGGAAAATCAAGGAGGAAAAAAGGCTGCATACTAAAAGTAACTTTATTATTATTATTACTTCTTTGTAATACTGTTTTTGTACCCACTAAAGATAATAATATTCCTATTTGCTTATGGAAGAACAGAGTCAGAATACAGATTATGTACTTTCACCTGCAGCACGTGCTGTGTACAGGCAAAAAGGAGAGCTTGATACAAATTTTCATTCCAGGGCAACTATTTAATATTTGGATTTAAAATAGTAAGATGCTTTAGAGACAGGGTTTTAAATCCCCGAAACACCTCACAGTTCAATTGGTGGTTTTGGAAGATAAAAAATTCCCACCACGAACCTGCCTGTTTTTTAATAATGCCACCGAGTTTCCTAAAAGAAAGCGTTAATATTACTACACAATATACTCAGCACATATACATAAAGATAAAATACAGACTTCTCTACGATAAAAACAGTGAGAGCATAAGAATTCCACATAACACCATTCAGAAAAGGAGAGAAAGCTAAAGCCATTCCCATGAAGCATTAAATTAACTTTCACAAAATTGAATGAATAATTCTTTTCCTCAGTCCTTTTTTTTTTTCCCCTCCTTTTTTGCTAGATAACACTTTACCCACTCCCAAAATTAATTTAGGTCAAAAAACCCTCAACAAATCTGCATTTTAATTTTTGATGCTTTTGATGCTATCAGTATTTCATGTTATTCATAGTTTTACTCTAGAGTCTTCACATTCCTACTGCCTTACACGGTGATAAATGTAACAGAAACCTCATCCTGAAGACCGCCAATATAGCAGATATAATGTTACCATATGGTATTAAATAATTCCACAGGTATCATGATCTAATTAAACTAGAGCTAGAAGAAGAACTGATGAAATTGCAACATGACAGACAGGCTCTGGCTCTTCTTATATTCCAAAAGAGTTTTCTTCTAGAAGAATACAGATACTTAGGTATGTTTTATATTTCCATAAGAAAAGTTCCACAGCCCTCCCAGCTTTACATGCAAGGAAATCTGGATTCCTCAGAGGAAATGTGTGATTCATTACTCAGTACTTTAGTGTTCAAAAAACATGTTATCTAAATTTAGATAAATTCTTCCTATGCTGAGGCAGGCAGAAAGATTTTACATCATGTCTTCTTGTTAGTATTTATATGGAGTAAAAAACACAATGCAGAAGTGAATTTTCTTGAAACATTGTTTCAGTTTTTAAGAATTTTAGTTTTGTTTTGAAGTTATATAGCATGGAAACATTATTTTTAAATTCTGGATTAAAAATGAAGCAGAAAATGAAAGCATGATGTAGATTCAAATAGTTGAGAAACACCACAGCTTGAAGTCTTTTCTCCGCTCAAAATCAAGCAGTTCTCAGACAAGCATTTCACATAAGTTTTCCTCAAATAATGACTATGAAATTTTTTCTCAGGGTTCCCTGAAGAAGGAGGATGAAATGAGATGGTGGTATGGCTGGAGAAAGTAGTGGGGGTTGCATATGTCTCTCCCTTTGTCAGCTTGCAATGAAAGAATGCTCTAACTTCTTCTGGGTAATTTACAACAACGTACCGGCACCTGGCAGAAGGAGCCCACCATCTGAATATGTTCAGTTGAATGTAAAATATAAATTCTATGAAAATTTATGGGATTTCCTTAATGACTTCAAGATGGTCAGGAAGCAAAAAACACTTTATGTTCTGTCAGGTTTTCAATTTCTTTGACATACAAGACAAATAGTACCTTCCCACACCCTGTAGTCTTCCACACAGTTGTTCGTTTACTCACTCTAGTAATTTTTTACATTTTTATTTATCTGTACAAGTTAAACCTGTCCTATAAAAATAAATTTTCATGCCTGATTTTCCCAATAAATCATGAAAAAGCACGCACCCCATCTTAATCCTACTATCCCCTCATTAGTCAGTCTCCTCATGCCACAGCATTGATCCCCTTCTATCCTGCATAAAAGTAAGTTTGTTCAGGGGTCTGTGCCACTGTTCACAGGGGGTTGTAAAGGGCATTTTACTAACAGAGAGCGTGCTTCTCTATGGGAACCAAGGCCTTCTAAAGTTTTCCATGAGATTAAACAGTGTGAGTCTAACCTCACATATTGTTACAGTAAAATGGTCTGGTAGGATGCTGCTTTTGGCCTGATTACTGCCCTCCATATGGGTAATAGCCTGCCTTTTCCATAGGGCCTCTTTGGGCCACAGTGGGTGGTTTTTGACCTTACACAACATCAAGAGAAAAGGAGCCTTTGGCACCTCGTTTTGCACTCAAAATAAACAAATTGAGCATATTTCAAAATCCATGCTGTGCTTTGTGTATGTATTCCTGCCTGCTTTGCTCTTAAGAATGCTGCAAAATACTTTATTTTCAAAGGAATATAAAGGATGAGGCAGACAACAATGTGGTTTTTTCCCCCACTTGTCCTCAGAAACTGTCCTATAAACTCACCAGTCTTGCCATTTTGTGTTTGCACACGCTGCCTCAGCCACCAAAATTTAATGGCATCACATCCATAGCAGGTGAACTGCAGAGCATGGAAAGCTCTGTCAGAACACATTAACCAGAAATCCTTTGGGTATTCACAAACAGTAAGTCACAGTGACAACTCTCTTTCTGGGTGACTTTGGTGATTTGCTAAGGTTGATTACTCAAGCCTTCTGTGATGACACTTAATAAAATATCCACAGTTAGTTGGCAAAAGAAGAAAGTAATATTATGAAGATAATTCTTCAAAGAAATTTAAAAAGAGTGGATATAAGAAGGGATATATTTTATTACTGAAATATACCAGGGATATCTTAATAGCACTGAACAGTAACTATACCACATCATATTCTCAGTATAAATAAATAAATAAATGAATGATGTTTCATCAATCTTATCAACAACTAACATACTCCTAGATATCTGTCATGTGGAATAACACCTATTCATTTTAAGTATGAGTTTACATCCGTCATAACATATGAATACTAACGTGTGAGAGGCTTTCTTGGGTGTATTAAATAGAAAGATATAAAAACTCTTAAAAGGACAAAAAAAAAAATCATACTGTCTAAGGGCAGGTTCTCTGAACTATAAAATTTGCCACATCAGTGAATAAAAACGAATCAGAAAAAATGCAACTCAGCTTTCCAGAGCCATTAGGGGTTGGAAGGATTTATTCCTACTGATGTTCACTTGAAAACATCATCAATATGACTTCTGATTTGACAAAATAAACACAGACTGTTTGGAAAATTCCTTTCAAAAATAAAATTTACAGCTCTTCACAAAAAAAAAAATCCACTATAATTTTCAAAGATTAAAAACTAACTAGCTGCTGACAACCATACAGGACTGATTCTGAGCAAACAGGGAGATGGTGCACAAGTGCACAATCCCTATAAAACACAGCAATGGAATTTTCTTCCAAACTAGCCCAAGAGCTAAAATATTTTTATGCAAACTAAGAATGAGATGTGACATGACCTTTTTTGTATGTGTGCATATATGTTGATAAATATATAATCACTGTACTCAAAAGCACATGTATTCAAGGTTAACCAGATCCTTAGCACTCTATTAACATGGTCAATGGATTTTGTAGGATGGGATGTCTACAGCATCAAAAGAATTACAGATGTAGCAAATTATTTCCTCTGCCCCAGCAGATTAACAAGCATATAACGTACTAAACTAATTTACAGTCCAAATGTTCAGCCTTTACCAAAAGACATAAAGAAATTAATAATGATTTACACATATATCCAATCTCACAGAGATAAAATCAAGACACCCAGGTCCTTTATTACAAAGCTGCTCTCCAGCCAGGCAGTCCCAAGCCTGTACTTTTGTGTGTTCCAGGTGCAGGACTTCATCTTTTTGCATATGATGAACTTCATGAGGCTGCAGCTGAGGCACTCCTGCAGCTTGTTGAGAATCCTGTAAATAGTAGCTTTGTACTTCATCAAACTAATGATTTTGCCATGTTTAGCATCATCTGCAGATTTGGTAAATGTGTACTCCAACCCTATCCCCAGAGGAACTAATGGAGATGTTAAACAGCATTGGCCTTACTATGAGTCCTTGGGGAGTGCCATAACTAATCATCTGCCTGTTAGACTGTAAGAGGTTGATCACTTCGAACCTGATAGTATGACCAGCTTCTAACTTGTTCTGTACTCCACTCATCCAGCCCTTGTCTAAACAATTTGGCTACAATGATCTTATGGGAGACCATGATGAAAGTCGAATTAGATCCCCATGTCCACAGAGCATCATTTCACCATGGAAGGTAATCAGGTTGGTCTTAAAAAGTCTGCACATAAAGCTGCTGCCATCGCCTTCCTCTACACTTCATGTGCTTGCAAACAGCTTTCATAAAGACTTGCTCCATAAATTTCCTGGCCACTGATAACTGACTGACTCGTTTCTACTTGCTTTTTCTGAAGATGGGAGTAACATTCACCTCTTTCCAAGCCTCAAACATAGATCCCTTTAAAATGCACTATCTTGCTTATCACTGAAAACTTTCCCAGTATACAATTCCACAAGAAAAACTCCTACAGGCTCAACTCTAATGCTCTAACTGTGCGAGGTCAGAGATTATTGCAAAAAGGTGAACTGCTTCTTTCTAAGACTTCTAATTTTTAATACATCACATAACAAAGACACTTGAGAGTATCAGATGTCACTACTGATCTGAGGGACATCCTTGGCAGTATTTCACTCTGAGCTTGACTATATTTGTCTATGGTTCTTTTCTCAATTACCTAGGGCCACAAAGATGGTTCAGGGGCCAGAGCACCTCTGCTATGAGAACAGGCGAAGGGAGCTGGGGTTGTTCAGCCTGGAGAAGAGGAGACTGCAGGGGGACCTTACAACTGCCTTCCAGTACCTGAAAGGAACCTACAGAGGGGCTGGAGAGTGACTTTTTGCAAGGGTGTCCAGTGATAGAACAAGGGATAATGGATTTAAACGGAAGGAGAATAGGTTTAGATCAGATCTTAGGAAGAAATTCTTCAGGTGGCAAGACTCTGGAATAAAGTGCCCAGAGAGGTCGTGGATGCCCCCTTCCCTGGAGGTGTTCAAGGACAGGTTGGATGAGGCCCTGAGTAACCTGCTCTACTTAAAGGCATCCCTGCCCATGGCAGAGAGGTTAGATTAGATGATCTAAGTTCACTTCCAACCTAAGCCATTCTATGATTCTATGAATGCTCTTGTTTTACTGGTAAAGTTTTGCTACCTCTTCTAGGGGAAAAAAAAAAAGATACTATTTTTTCAACAGCAAAAGGAGGAAAAGTCAGCACTGAAATTGGAAGTTCATTAATAATGACCAGCCATGCATATGCATCCATCTGTGTTTTATCATGAAATTTTTTTGTGAGTAGTAACATGACTGAATCAAAAATGAGGAAAATGGCACTAAGTGCAGTCAGAACTATACCATGTAATAATTTGTTTTCTTCAGTTTGATGATCAAATTAAAAAAAAATAAGAAGAAAACAAAAAACAAACACAGACAACACCATAGGAAAACCTAGGATGTATAATCAGAATAATTAAATCCGAGGGCCATATAAAAAGAGAAAACTCTACTGTCTTTCCCTGCTGAAAAAAACATCTCTTCACAGTGCAAGCTGCCAGGATTCAAACCCCTACTGAATTTTCAGACAGGAATGGAAGAAGGAACTTTTTAATCCTCTTTTGAATAACATTGCTATCTCTAGTTTACCTAGTAAACTACTTTGCTTACAATTAGCGTATCTTTCTAACTCTCTGATTTCATATATATGGAAAAACTGGGAAGAAATTTTGATTATGTCTGTATGTTAGGGGGCCGGTTAGCCCAGTGGGTTGAGCGCGGTGCTGACAACACCAAGGTAGCGGGTTCGATTCCCGCTCGGTCCTGGTCCTGGTGTTGCCTGGTCTAGTCGAGAGGTGGCGTCCCTGCCCATGACAGGGAGGTTGGATTAAAATGATCTCTAAGGTCCCTTCCAGCCTAGGCCATTCTATGATTCTATGATATCTGCAATGTTATCTGCATAGGCACTCCAGCCAGGATAACATATCAGAATTAATGTGAGAAACAAAGGAAAGATATCATATAAATTAACCCACTCCCACAATAGGGTTGTAAACTGTAGATTAGGATGGATGCTTTCGCAATGATGTTAATTGAGCTAGCGTGTGTGTTAATATTAATTAAGTTCCTCAACAGAGTGAGAAACTTGCACCCTTCTCTGGAAGTCAACAGGAGTTTATAATTTATTTTGTTTGCTCTGGTCTCAAAACTCTGATATTGAGACATATTTTGCCCTGCTATGAAATGTGTCAGAAAATAAAAAAAGAACTGAAGATTTCAGTGACATGAATATCAGGAAGACAATGTATTTTGAATCAGTAGAATAAAACTCAATAAATAGGAAAAGTCATTATGACCAAAATATGTGTCACATCTGATGATATCTGCTTTATTTTTGGTTTAGTCAGATATAGCTCAAAAATTCTGCTTAAATTCTGTGATATCCTAAAAATTAATGTCACGTGAGAGGTAGAAAATCATCCTTTTACAGTCTCATTGAGGAATATAGACCTATGCTAAAGAAAGAAAAATAACTCAATAAGCGAAAAGCTAGTTCTCAGGAAACTCATACTGGGAAATATTGATAACTATAGATAACTTAGTGTGTTGCCTACCACATGCCAGTGCAGAAAAGAACCCAAACAAAAACATCGTATTAAAAGAAGACAAGTCACTGAGAAGATCTGGAAGGAAGCCATGGTCATCATAATCTATATTGGACCTAGTGATATAAGCAGAACTAAATGGAGATCCTGCAAAACAGGTTTCAGTGGTTGTACATGCAAGCAGAGATCAAATGCCAGCGTTCTTAGAAACGAGACTGGTGCCACACTCCGGGAGAAGCAAAGAATGGCAAACCAACATCTCAGCATAGTTCAGAAATGACACACATAGACATGTTTTGCTCCCAGAATAAATGAACCTTATACCATTAATTTAGATCAATTATCGATATCTCTGCTACAACATAAAACATTAGGATAACACTTAACTAAAACAGTATTAACTTTAAAACAGAGAGACAAACCTAAAGCAATACAGGAGGGGAAAAAAAAGAAGACAAAAATAATCCAAACGCGATTTTAAAAGGCTATCCTGATGTTAAGCAGAGGTTGAAAGAGAGCAAGATGACAGTTGTCTTTCCCCCTTTCACAAACATATTTTAAGCACAAATTTGAGGACTAAAAGGGTAGTTATTTTTCAACATAGACAAAAAAAGTGTTGTACATCTAGGAGTAACATAAAGTCCTGCGACATGAGGTCATAAATGTCCAAAAAGGGGAAGTAAGCTATTGGAGAACAATATTTGGAGCATACAGAGTAAGAATTGTTAATACGAAAGAGGATGAAATGTAGCAAGCAGACAACACAACAGGTGAATATTTTCACCCTCTAACCTGCATGTCGCAGTAGCCTTTGTGTGCTGTTGAAGACACCCTTTCGTATCTCAGTCCCCACTGCCTTAGCACAGCAATCTGTCTGGGTTTGCTAGGAGGCAGCATGGCACAGATCCTCTTCTCAACTTGTTTCAGCTGTCCAACACTGTTGTACAATTTCTCACGGGCACATATCCACGTTCTTTGGATAGAGACAACTTGCAAACCATCTTGCTTTGGAAATGGTACCCAAAAGGAGGGAACTCTATATAACTAGGCATATTAAAAGACATTCTGTACAGTCTTATATTCAGGCAGAAAACTAGAACAAACCCTACAAAGTTCTTTGCAACTTTTTCAACTGGTAGTTAGAGGCTTGTTTAGATCCCGGGTAGATGTTCTTGGTGGTTGAGACTCTTCATATACCTTAAAAGAGTAGATTCATAATAAACTGACACAGCCGGTTTTATCGACTTGTAACCTAAGACGGTATAAAAAAATGAATTCGCCACTTGAGACTGAAACCATACTTCAAAACCAAGGACATAAGCACATTCTTAAGTGCACTTGATGAACAATAAGGAACTTCAAAAATACTTTAAGTATATTTAGTCATAAATTTCTACTTATTCCCCAGCTTCTGAAGAATTAACCGTAATTAATAACCACAGTTTTCTAGGGTCTTACATTATTTTTTTTCATTGTATCTTGCTAATCAGTGGACCAATGATCAGATACACTGCATGAAAAATTCTTTAACTATTCTGAATTTCTCGTTCCCAAATCCAAAGGAATGTTTTGTGGATGGCTAGAATATATGTTACCTTTCTGGTTGCATGACATTGTTGAAGTTATTCCAGGTGCACACATAAAACTTTCTTCACAACCCATCCTTGCTACCTATGTTTATTTATGACTGGTCTATATTAACATTTAGCAATGCCCCTTTGTATTTATTTGTAAATAGGTATCAGTCAGGTAACAATAGGAAATTTACAGCGGATATTTGCGTACACGTGAAGAGTTTGTCCACAATTGCTATGCATCCATCCATCGTTTTTTATATACTCACAAAGCCAAGTGGATATAATGGTGCTTATTAGGGGAAATACGAGCCTTGTGCATACGACTGGTGTGAGCTGGCATTTTCTTAAGCTTAATTTATTCAATGGTACACAAGTTACTTTGTGTTAAAACTTTGTGCTGCACTATGACATTATATATGGTGGGTATTATATTTCTGAATATAATTTAAAAAATTTGTGAACAAGTAGTGCTCTTAAAAGCACAAACTATGTCAATAGCTCACTATATAGAACAGGAACATGATGAAAACAGACAAGTGATTTGGAATAAGAGGGAAGATTTAGATCTGCAAGCAATGGAAGTGACAACACACTGACCCCAGATGATCCTACTCGGCCAGAGATCTCCAGCTTTGACATTTGGGAGGTATTACAGAATATTCAGAAGGAATCTGCTGTGCTTCTTTACAAAATTCTGGTATCTATGACCCATAAACTGGAAGCTTAAACCCAGAAGATAACTCATGCTGGATTTACTGTTAACTGGCCATGTGGCTTTGCATCAGAACATGACAATAAAAAAGTTTGCAAGAAACATAGCTTCCATAGACATCTCAAATTGATCTGACAATACTTATTTCCGAGGAAACTGATAGAAAAATCTTCTCTTCTGAAGGAGAATATACTTAGTCCAAAGACTGCCTCCATTCCACAATGGTCTGTCCAATCCTCTTTCTGTGAGAGGACTAATGCAATGAAAAAAATCAGATTATACCATTTTCCTGAAAGCTGTAGCTTGGTGTTTTACCACCTTAAAGTAAGATTCTGTATGTCCCAAAGCTGCCAGTTTTCATGATCATAAAACACGACAACAGCGTAAGGCATCGCAGCAGCACAGAACTAGAAAAGAATTGACAACAGAAAAGTTCAGAGAAGGAGACTCTGAAAGTGGGTTAAGTGAATCCCTTGGATTTCCTACCCACAGGACTGTAAAAGGTCAGGATTTAGATGCCAAGAAAAAGTCGTAAAAGATCACATACTTTCTCTGACCAGTGTGCAAACATTTACTGCATAGATATTACAGAATTGTCATCTCAAAAATTGTTGCAGGAAACTATGCTCAATCCCTAAATATGGTTGAAAAGAAAAAAAAGTGGGAAACTCATATTTTAGCATACATTGTAGCATAACTGGAACAACGATAATGTTATTCATTCTTAAGTAATATTTAGTGCTGAATTAAGATAATTGCTTTTCGTAACTACCAAGGAATAAACAAAGAACAGATATTTAATTCTGATCTTTTCCCTTTCTTCCATGGACTCACTCTGCTTCTTCAAAGTACAATAAAATTTTGCTAAGATAAAATTTCATTGAAAAAAGTTGTAGGCAGCTTTAGTTTAAAAAAGAAAGTGAATGAAACTTGCTAAACTGGATAGTCTTTTGTTTGGGTTATGAATTCAGAGCTACATAAAGAAGATACTGACAAATGCTTCGTTGGCTCCTATGTTTCAAAAGAATAATACTTCAGAAATTTTTACAGTGAAAGAAGTTCTATGAATTTTGTGGCATTTCTCATCTCCTTCATTATTTTTCCACTTATCTAATGTATTACAGAAAGTATTGCAGAGGAATGCAGTTTTAGTTTTTGTCCTAACCATGCTTCATTCACTCATGATGATTCAGCAACTTAGGCAAAAGGAAGCACAGCGCAAATTCTCTTTTACATAAAATCTCAGAAATATCAGCTTTTTCACTGGTACTGCTATACATTTGAATCCACAGTCATTTTTCTATTCCATCAGTAGACATGCGAGCCTTGCTCCTGCTGGTCAGACTAAATTATTTCCCACAAGAGGTGACCTCTTCCTACAGCATCCAGGCTGGTTTTCTGAGAAGTGGTGCAAAGCAGGCAGACTAGACAGGAAATGCATTTTGCCCTCTTTTCATCCCCAAACTTGTTCAAAATCTCCACTGACTTGCTTGTCACTTTGTTACTGCATGTACAAGAGCAGAAAGGCAAAAAAAATCAAGGGCAATAATATATTATAGGGTGTAAGGAGAAAAGTATTAAGAAGTCTTTTAAAGTGACATAAAAGGCAATTATTTGAAGGAAGTAACATGGAAACTTGTGTTACTCCCAAGCACATACAGCTCAGTAACAGAAGTGCTGATCTCTCACCATGCCATGTTAAGTCATCACAAATCACTGTACCAAGTAATGACACATGAAACAATGGGTTCAGATTATTTTTGTAATTCTGCACATTGTGCTGTTCTGAGGCTGCTCTGCCCCAGGAATGAACCAAACGAGTGTCATACGTAAAGCTGCCGACAGATAAGAAGCTAGCAAAAGTTTTTAGAGTAAATCTAGTTTGTTCAAATTTAGTACAGAAATCAACACAGCAGCAAAGAAATGCTGCTTTCAACCCCACAATGCACATAATTTATTAATTATATATCTGCAGAGGTCAATAGGCTTTGTGCTTAAGCTTATGAAATTACTCAGATATGTTCAATTACACAAACATGCTCGGCTATTTATGTCCAGCAAATAAAAATCACTTCACATACTTTGAAGATGATGACTACAAGGTGACAGCTTTAATTACAGAGTCAAATGCTAATACAGCTGAACTCTACCTCTGTTCAGCAGTCCATTTCAAATTATTTAGGAACAAGATATGGGCTGTTGCTTCAGACACATCAATTCTGCATTCCTATTACCCTTTGTGATATAAAACACACAAACATCCTTCTTTTTGGGAATAACTCAGAGATTAAACAAAACAAGGACATCACAATCCCAATGTTTTTCCCAATCTTTCAATGTACGTTAGTTCTAAATGAGTGCACAACTTTGCACAGACGTAGACAACCTATAGTACAGTCCATAAATCATTTTATTTGGAAATGGCATTTTCTTGTGCATAGCACAAGAGCTTCACTCATTCAACATGAAATAAAATGAATAACTACTGATGATGAAGCCTTGGAAGACAATCTCATAAAGCAGAGTCTTTACTTAGTTTTAATTTAGAATGGAATTTAATCTCAAGAATGATTAGACAATTAACCCAGACACTGAGCATAACAGCTGCTTTCTGTGATAATCAGACTTTTACAGAAGGAATACCATTCTCATAAATAAAGCAACCTAATAACATACATTGGATAAACAGTACTCTATAACAATTACATCAGTTACATCATCGACCTTAAAAACGTGTCATTTGTATGCCCATGATAAACTGAAAGGGTCAAGTCATAACTTGTTTTAGTGATGGTCATATGTCACATGAGTTTGCTGCAGTCTCATCTACAAAACAAATATTCATCCAAAAAACATTGCCTATATTTCAGATTTACTAGTTTTGACAAAATCTATTATTGTGGAATGTCTGTCAGGTTCCAGTTTCTATTTGGCTTAGAAGAAGGATCTCAAATGGTGTCTCTGTTTGAAGTGCAGGGAGGGTGGTTATTCAAACATTCAGTTCTCATTTGGTTCTAAGTTTCAGAAAGAAATATTTAATATTGGTCTCTATTTCAATTATAATGTTCAGTTCAAAAAACTGAAATATCAAAGTTTGGTAAAATCATTTGATTAGGCTCTCCCCTTTGTTATTCTCCCAGTGGATTGTTACTTTTGATGGTACTTGAAGATCTGCCCAATTTGAAAAGCCTTGTTTCAGGCAACACCCTAGTACTTTGAAACAAAGAGCTATATGGTTAATCAGCTATTTTCTGACTGTGAATGGATGCCACTACACTTAACACAGGGATAGTTTTAAGGAGGAAATAAGAATGTAAATGCTGAAGTGTGACTGAAGCCCTTTAACACTAATTTCGGGATTGCCTAATTACTAATTTTTTCATTACTGTGGATTAAAGCAGAAAAATGAACTGCAGGAAAACAGTTTCTATGATTAGCAAAATTGTTGTGCTAATATTAACGTTACTACAATTTCACCTTAAATGAAGACAGTAATAACATTAGACTGTGTTTATTTAGTTTTAGAAAGAACGCATTTGTGGGTAACTCTACTGCATCTTTAATCAATTAGGAAATCAATCTTTGTTTATGCATTTTCACAGATCCTACTAATGGCAGTCTTCCTAGGCGTTAGCTATGAACTCTGCCGATTGTTAATAGTCTTGCTACTTAAAGACAAAATGAGTTGTGTTCTTCAGTGTTATGCATTTTTTTATTAATTTGTTTTATTGTTTTGTTTTAAGGAAATAAGCAACACTTTGTGCATAGCAAAGCACTTACATTCAACACATTTCAGTAACGTATCAATGTTGTTCACAACTCTTAAAGCCAGGACAACGCACGAATTATTAAAAAACCTAAGTTCTACCTAAGGATTTGTATTCTGCATACCATTCGGCAGGTGGTGCAGGGAGAAACTCAGCACAAAATATTAAGCAGCGTATGCGGTCTAAAGAAAGAACATCTGAAAGTCCTAAGTACATTGTATCAGACCATCACTATTGCGACATAGTGCATAAGAAAAGATAGAATAATACAGTGCAACTCTATCCATGGTGCAGCAATGTTGAACACTACCCACTGTGAAACTGAGAAAATTAAAACATAGTAATTGTTTTTTCTTGTCAAGGACCATCATCTGTGTCTGTTATCTGATCTATTTTCAAACATAAAGCCACAGATATGTTTTTCTTTGAGGTATACAATTCACTCCAGTGATAGGAAAACATGCTACCTCCTACCAAACAACAAAACAAACAAACCACTTTTCCCAAAGTTGTCAATGAAATCTATTAAAATCAAAATAAATGTGTTCCAGCTCTGTTTGATTTCAGTTTTGATCTTTAAACAGACTTATGCTAGCTTTATGTTGAATCCTGAATAAGAAAACTAAAGTGAAATGAGTTTGGGAATGTATTTGCTGTGTGTAATGTAGTACTTGTTTAATTTATTCTGCAACTGCCTTACATTCATTAAAAGGAAACATAACCCTAACAAGTATAACCTTTCTAGTAGACTGTCAAATATGGAATAAATGGAATGAGAAACAATCTGAATCATCATCATGCAAACAAAATATAAAATGAAAACTCCTTTGACACAGAGAGTATACCTTTAGCTATTTGCTAGATAACCATTCTACGGATGATGCCAAACACCCTGAAGTTGCCTTAACTTCAGAGAAGTCATCAACTCAATAAAAAAAGAGCTTACACTCATATATATTGACATCACTGCACATTGCTGCAATTCTTAGATCAAAACATGGCAAAAGATTTTAATGCTTACCGTTGTCACTTTTGAGATTTCCATTGCTGAGCTGCTTTAACCTCTTCTGATGGGATTTGCCATTGTAGTGAATTTGTGCCTGAGCGGCAGAGTTCAGCTGAATGTTGCAAACATTACACAAAGTGAAATTGGTGTGTTTCTTTTCTCTTTCCTTCTTTTCTTCAGTGCCATCAGGTGCTAATTCTTTCTCACCTTCCCTGTCCGGGACAGATGCAAAATCTGAATTGTATGAGTGGTTATCAACAGGTAAATCAGGGCTCCAGGGCTTCTTCATATTTTCTGCGGGGGTGGGGGGAGGGGAGAAACATAAGAGGGAAAATTAATGAGTAATACTAAATAATATACACGAGATTTCCACATCTGTAAACCAGCAAGAGAATGAAAAACGTTCTTTGCATTTTCGTATCTTAACATTACATTTCTGCTCACGTATTTCACATTTTGTGTTTTTTAGTTCTGCTGTGTAATTGTAATAACTGCACAGTCACTCAGGTGAGTGTGTTCAATTGTTCAGAGGTACTATTAAATCTATCACTGGAGACAACTTGTCACAGGTTTTTTTATTTTTTTTAAAATTAATTCTATCTTATCGCTTGGTTACTTTAAGTATATAAGAATTATCCTACAAAAAGCAACCTTACAAATGCCAAGTTAGACATATCAGCAAAGTCTAGATGAAGATTATGATATCTTAACTGCCATCCTCAGTGGGAAACTGTGTTGGGCACAGGTGTCCAGGTGCTGGCAGAGGGGTCTGGAGGGCAGCCTCTGTGAGACAAGTATGTCCCGTGCTGGTGACAGCTGGTTCCAGGCAGCAACATAAGTTACCCAGCAGTGTGCAAAGCTGAACCTATCCACCGTGGGTGTGGCACCTCTGAGATAACATATTTAAGAAAGTGTAAAAGCGTTGTGGTGTAGCTGAAGAAATGTGACAGAAACAGCCCTCCAGGCAGTGGAAAAGAGGGAAGGAAGTGCTTGAGGCGCTGGAGCTGAGATTTCCCTGCAGCCTCTGGTGAAGACTGTGGCAATACAGGTTGTCTCCCTGAAGGACCCCACTGAGGACCCCACAGCTGAGCAGGTGGATGTGCCCTAAAGGAAGCTGCAGCCCTTGGAGTGCCTGTGTAGTCCGTGGAGAGGAGCTCACGCAGGAGCGAGTTTGCTGGCAGGGCTGGTGACCCCATGGGGACTCACGCTGGATCAGTCCTTTCCTGAAGGGCTGCCCCCCACAGAAAGTACCCATAATGGAGCAGTTTTTCAAGAAACCCAGCCCATGGGAAGGACTCACCCTGGAGCAGTTCACAAAGGATTTTATCTCATGGGAGGGACCCTATGCTGAAGCAGCAGAACGCCATGAGGAGGGAGTTGTAGCAGAGATGAAGTTACATGGACTGACCACAATCCCCAATCCCCATCACCCTGAACCACTCAAGGCTGGAGGAGTAGTTTGCGAGAGTTAGGAGTGAAGCTAAGCCCTGAAGGGTGGGGAGATGGTAGAAGGGCAAAGTGCCTTAGAGTTTCATCTTTGTTTCTCACAATCCTACTGTATTTTAATTGGCAATAAATTAAAGTAATTTTTCTCAAGTTAAATCTCTTTTGCCAGTGTCACTAACCAGCAAGTGCTCTCCTTGTCTTTATCTCTAATCCATGAGCTTTTTCATCTTATTTCCCCCTCCATGCCCTGGTGTGAAAAGGGAGCAAGAGAGCAGCTGGACAGGCATCTAGCAGCCAGCCAAGGTTGATCCACCACAGAAATGCAAGTAGTTGTAGCAGCAGAAATATTTTATAATCCTCAGCAGGATTAAATCCATAAACATCACATTTATTTTTTTTTAAAAAATATAAACGATACAATAAATAGTTGGTTAAACTCTATGCGGATGACCTATTATCACGTTCCATTGCATATGCTCCTCCGTTCAGATACTGCACTTGAGTCATTGCTACAAATTCATAGCTATTTTAGTACTTAGAAGTGCAAGATGCATTTTTCAAGCTGAAAAAGAAAGAGGAGAGGCAAAGAAGAGTCAATCTCTGTTTCCTATATCTATATTTTAGTGTGCTGCAATTAACAGAAGAAAAAGTAACTCCTCCTATGTTTTAGTCAGCTAAGCTTAAATGCATAGATCTCACTCTTGAGTTTATTAATTATTAAGCAACGCCTAGTTATCCCTTCTCCACTTCCTGATAATGCTTCCAAGGCCAAGCATAATAATTTCATAATCTATCTGGTTCAAAATCGTTCAAGGTCAAATAATACACACATTCTATTAGTTTCTTATCTTACCCTTCCAGGATTGTAATTCAGGGATAGTTAAATTCAGCTAAGACCAAAC
The DNA here is from genome assembly GCF_000703405.1 of Apaloderma vittatum. NCBI lineage: Eukaryota > Metazoa > Chordata > Aves > Trogoniformes > Trogonidae > Apaloderma > Apaloderma vittatum. Next base: position 27,809 of record NW_009709800.1, on the reverse strand, counting down.
TATAACAACTACAGAAATGCGAACTGAATCCCACCTGCAGAACTTCAGATGAAACCAATGTAAATATAAGCCTCTGTGTTTAAAGGTGAGCGGAAATGGCACAGGTGAAGAAGTGCTCTGTGCACTGCAAACCTAATCTACTATTCAAGGAGTGCAAAATGTTATAGCAACTTAGCATCTTGATGAGACCTTTACACATCATATAAATCTCTGAACTGCTTGTTCTCCCAGACTTAGTGAACAAATGAAAGTCTAGCCAAAGAATCTAATCTATACTTGGAGTGACAAAATTACTGCAGCCTTAAATACAATGATACTATTTGGTCTCTAACTGACAAATCAGTCAACCTAGAGACAAAACAGGTGACTGCAGCAGCACAAAAAAATGGACCACAGATATCTTTAATCCTACATCCAGACAAGGTTCAGTATCTGAAAACAAGTCAGACCCAAGCATTCAGATTTGGGTCTGATTATACCAAAATACTGCAAAACATTCTTGAGATAGCTTCAAATATCATAAATTTCATCAGCTAAACATTTTTCAGGCCACATTTACAGCTCTCCAATCAAATCATAAAGACAAATTTATCTAAAGATACAAATCAAACAGTTTCAATCACAGTTTTGAGATTTGCCTGCTATCTAATTAATGTTGGGTTCTTTTATGCTAATTAAAACCTGTTTCACCTGTGAAAGTACAGACCCAGTTCTCAGAGGAGCTCTGCATGTTCTGTAGACTAAAACCTCATTCAATCAGTTCAGTCTGTATTATTATTTCAGCTTTCATGTATAGTCAACTCTTACCTAGAATTTTAGCTGCCTGAAAGAAAAGATGAGAAAGCAGGCTAAACAACTAATTCTAAAGCAAAATTAAAGAGAAAAGCAACATAAAAGTAGCTACTAAAATCAAACCTGTTATGCCAAGAGTGATAACAGGAATTTTTAACATTATGAGACTGTGGAAACTTAGGAGAAAACCTGAACTGTTGGGTTTTTTGTTTTTTTTTTTCTGCAGCAGATCTACAGCATATTTCTCCTAATGGAAGAGGAGGTTTTTCCTGAGCAAGCAGTAGCAATCCCTCAACCTCTCAGCCTTCTGGAATTTGCTGGAGATATTGTTCACTCCTTGGAGTTTAGACAGCTTCATTTGTCTAAAATATTTTTAAATTAAGAACTTCAGTCTTTAATCAAAGCATTACAAGTATTAAAATGCTAATATGATAGCACTAGCTTTACCGAACTGACGGCAACTTTTCAGAAATCCTAGTTTATATACATGCTTTATATTAACATATATTCTTTTGCATTGAAAGCATTCCCCGCTAGAGAGCAGTATGAACTTAAAATTATAAGTACAATGTATCTCTGGACCTATAGTGCTAGTCATATAGGAATGAGATTTTCATAACAGATCTAACCAAAGTGTAAACTCTGTAAACAAATACAATCTAGCAGATTAAACAAACATTGCACACCATGTGTGCACACGTCTAATTCCTTTTGAAACATTCACACATATATATTGGCAGTCTAATAAAATGTATCAGCATGTTATTTCAACCCTCTAAATAAAATGTATTAGCATGTTATTTCGTGCCTCTAAGATTTCAGTCAACACAGCCTAACCTACGAGAGTCTTATTTTGGGCATTTTATAGAACACTTGTGTTATAATCTCATTCCAGAGAAAGAAATAATAAAATGCATACTAGATAAAGGCACAGCAAGGGAAATTCCACCTTGGAAATAGATGATTCAAGCATCTACCATTTGATTTGTGCTTTCATTACAAAGCTGTGATGGCATTAGATTTGCAATATATTTTTGCCTACTGCTGTGTCTCTCTCAATCTGTAGGAAGAAGGGGATAATTTATAAGTGCAGATGAGGTGACAATGCATAAACCAGAGTTTTCAGTTTACACATACACAGGATATGTGAATATATGAGGGCACCACTCAGTAACAGAGGTGAAATACTACACACCTGTGCAAACCACTTGAGCTGATGCTCTAATCCAGTATAACAGAGCAGCAGCCAGTATGTTGACTGGAAAAAAGTAGTTTGAGGACAAAAAAAAAATCCCAAATAGGAAGATAAAAAATTTTGAAAAAAGAGAAGCAGTTTAGGATTAAAATATTCTGTGTTCTTTTTGCTCAATATTTCTTAAAGTATAAGGAAATAAATATAGCAAAGGATAAACAGAGTTAAACAGAGTGTATCTTGCTGTGACACTTTTAAAACACAATTTACCACTCCAGCTAGTATTTCAAAAGAAAAAAAATATCAAGTTTGTTAAATCTTGTAAAGATCCACCAGATGCAGACTAATTCTTGCAATATAGCAGACTTCCAGTTTATCACATTCTTCTGTTTTCTGGAGTAAAGTGTTTAGGCAGCAATTTTGATTGGTGGGGTAAGAAAAAGAATGCTTAGCCTATTCTACTGGGAAATTACATGGAATTTGGTTACAAAAAAACCCCATGATAATCCTAATTTTAAAAGTAATTTTAAATAGCTATCAACATTTTTTTTTTGTTTGAACTGCTAATTATATGCAGAAATGGATAGGCATTAAATTAAAACAGTCTTTCCCTGCTGTCATATTACAGAGTTCATCTTGACTGTACTGGTAACATACAAAGTGTTCAGTTTTGTGGAAAAATACGCTCTCCTCCCCTAAAGAAAGCTAACTTCTGAACCTTTAGGAACCCTAATGAAGACTGCAGTGAACTACAAATGAATAAGTAACACAGCCAAGAGCTCAAAATTTCAAGCCAATTTAAATAGCACTGTGGATAAATGCTTACATTTATTTTCCCTGAAGCTCTGAACTCAATTTTTGGCTCAATGATGCTTACCAGTAAAATGAACTTTGCGTGACATTATAGCTTTGTGACACAGAAAACTGTCCCATGTGGAAAACCAGCACAGCTACAATTTGTGGTGTTTGCTGGCTTAGCTAACACAGCTACTGCCTGGGGATTTCTCTTCCAAAACATGCTTGAATGTAAGTGACTAGAAATTACATCTTTCCCATGAAACAACCTTTCCCTTCTTAACGGTAAGACAAGAGCATGCTTTCTGTTGAGGGATATCAAAAGGAAAGTGCTCATCTATATTATGAGCAATTGCTGACTGTCTTGTCAGCACAGAACTACCCCAGTTGTCATGACTTTGACCCTGGGTACATAATAGTCAAGAATGTCGGGTACATTGAAGAGGCCTATAGATTATACGAAACCCAGAGTAAAAGATCGCTGTGCAGGTAAGTCAGTTGTATTCAATGCAGAGCACTTGCCACTGATGAATGATACAGTAGATCTTAAAGAATACCTTTCTGTCTTTTTCCAGACAGGTCCTAACAACAAATATATTCCTGTAATAGCTGAAGGATATAAAGTACACACAAGGCATCAAGGATGAAAGTCTACTAATTAGAATATTCAAGGATTTCTAATATTTCATTCCAAAACTGTGAAAGACATTAAAGTGTCAGTCATCTAAGATATAGATTTTTTTCTTCTCAGTCACCCCTACAGTCACTGTAAATTTGACCAGCAGGGCCTACGGAAAGAGTCAGCTCACTGTGAAATAGAGTAAAATTACAAACTCGGGTACTTTGTTCTTTGAAACATGTATTTCTCCTCCTTTGCAGATGCTTATAAGGTAGATCCCAAATTAGATGGGATGAATATTGCTCTGCCTGCTGACTGAACTACCGCAAGTAATAAAAAACCCTCAGTTTTCAGACATCAATAGCTAATAACAAATATCAACAGATATCAGCTGCTTTCAAAGAAACTGTTGCTAACATAATTTTTAAAAGAAAAAGAAAACAAACAAACAACAGAAAAAAGAAAGACCCATCACTTATCAAGACCCCCTCTTTAATTATCATCTTGTCAGTTTTCACATCTTGAGGGAAAGTTACTGACACACTACACAAAAACCCTGCTGGCAATAACCGCAATCTTCAGATCTTTCCCAACATTGTAATTTTGATGCTGTATCCTTCAGGTAATAGGATGTCACTGGTTGATGACAGTCATGGTAGCAGGGTGACCTTTGCATTTTAAGAATCTCTCCTGCACTGTGAGCCAATATATGTGACAGGACCCTTCCCACAACTGCTATCCGTACGCTAAGGTCTTACCATTTACCCATTACTGCTGTTAGGTACTCGTTTTGCCTTTACCAAGAAGCCAGTGACAGCCTTCGTAACCTCTAGGTTGACCCCACTGAATAAGATGTTTGCTCTAGAAATCTGTCCAGGGAGAAGCTTAAAATATTGCCATCTATTATATACATGGATGGGGGGAGGGAGAACAGCCTGGGGGAAGGATTAAGAATACAAAAATAAAATAGCTTTTGCTTCTTGCACCCCATTATCACTGGATGATGTGGTCCCAACACTGTAGCCTTCCAGTTTTGACCAGGGTTGCACCTCCCTCTGGTTTTGAGCTCAGAGCAATTTAGGTCATGAATGGTCTATTTTACACATTGCTGCTGTGGCAGTTACAAATACACAATGAGAAGGACAAACAATGGGGAAACAGTGAAAGGGCACTCGTGGTGAAAGCATCGCATCTCTGAAATGCATCTCCCTGCCAAATGACCTAAATAACCTTCAGGATATGCTGCAGGACTAATCTGTTTTCTCTGGATGGATGAATGAACGTCATTTCAATGGAAGAGCTACTGGAGAATGGGAACCTACCAGGATTAGAAAGGCTTTTAAAAAAAGTAGTTATTTTTTAGGACCTCCTTTGTTCTGCATCTTTCACATTTTGCTGTCTTTCAGGTGAAAATTAAATACAAAGCAGTGTATGATGCAACAAAGGTGATGTGAAAATCTGGACAATACATAGGTAATTTTACACAGTTAGCTTTTCTAATAAGAGATTTAGGACTGTAAGAATAAACATTACTTGCTTCTAAAGAGCAAGAAGTTTGTCAAGTCATACAACCAAGAGCTAAATTACTAGTCAGTGATAAAACTACAGAGAGAAGTTAGTATTTCTTGTTGCTTTCTGTCTCATACAGCACACATCACATTTGATAGCATAAACTATCAAATTTTCTCTTCAAAAAATTCATACAAAAGACAATAGAAGAGGTAGCTTAGGAGAAAAGAAAGATGAAAAAAAAAAAGAAAGAAGAAAAAAAGATAATTCAGGATGAGAAACACCTTATTTTCCTGTTTATTGCTTCTCCGTATCCTTCCAGTTCCTCCCAGTCTGATCACTGCTGTTAACTGCTAGAACACTTCAACCATCCATGTGAATAATGAGAAAATCATAATGATTAGCATCTCATGTGATTTTTGTGAAGTTTAAGAGGAAAATAATCTCTTGAGCAAAAATTACATCAAGTGAAAGAAATAAAGGCAGGGTTTCCCCATACTTTTAGTGCTGGTGGGGGAATGAGGCAGAAGGAGACTGAGGTTATTTGTGGTTGGAGGGCCCCATAACTTAATGTCCATGTCCTGGAACTCCTCCCAAGAAGTGCATCTCTGCAAACTGAACCCTGTAAGAGCAGATATTTATCCATTAAAAATAGAGTCATTTTATATTCGTATACATTGAGCACAGAAAATAAAAGCCCAGGCTTTTGTTTTGTTTTGCCGGGAGAGCACTTAAATCTTTCAGAAAAGGCTGCATTTCAATACTGCAGCAAATGAACAGACTCCAGCCTATCTCGCAACACAGCCACGTGCACCACAAAAGGAACTTATAGATGAACTAAACAGAAAAAGTTCACCATTTCTTGGTTCA
>NW_009709800.1:0-22001 GCF_000703405.1 Apaloderma vittatum | reverse complement strand
AGCAGTTCCCTTGTGCCAGAAGCAACCAACAGACATCTCATAGTCTCAAAATATACTGCAGTCATTTTTTTAATTGAGTTCTATAAAAAGAGCTAAGCGCTAATCAACACCATATGTTATTCAATTAGCTAGTAATACAAATCTATTTCTCAAGCCTGTGCAAACATAATGGAGCACTTTGGGTGGTTTGGAACTATTTAAAGGCCAAGTAATTAATTTGCAAAATATCAGCTTCTAAAATCTGAGCAGCACTACTGTGGTGACTTAGAGCCAGAGCCAAGCCATGAAAACTCCTTCATTTGCTTTTTATTCAATCCTTTTTCAGAGATGGTCCTTGTGAAGACAAAGATTTCTGTCTAAAACAGGGCCAAATAAAGATACAGGTTCACCATGTGTCTGGTACCCAGGCCCCAAGGGATGCTCTTTCAATGCAGACAAAACAGGCTATTTGTGTTGCCTCTCCTCCCTCTTCACCAGTAGTATCTTGTGGTACAGACCCTGTACAGAAGGCAGCAGTTAAAACGACAAAAAGCATAACTAATAAGCTATGAAGGCTCTGCCTATCAAGAAAATTCTTTGCTGCCATGTAGTCTGAAGTGTATTATTTTTTCCATATACTTGATTTTCAGATTTGAGAATTCCTCTCACGGCCTCAAAATTCCTGTCAACAACACTCTGAGCTGTCTAGGCTGAAAAAGAAGGGACAGAATGTCCAATTGCCTCTACTACACAAAATCTTAGTTTCAGCATTATTTCTGAGAAGGTAGTCAGTCAGTACAGGTTTTGAAGGTCAGGAAGAAGGTAGCAGATTCTTCAAGTTATTAACTCTGAGTGACATATAAATTAGCCCATTTAGCAGGGCCCAGAGATAGGTGTAAAATACAAAGGATGTGAAAAGGGAAGAGATAATAACTGAACAATTTCTACAGAACTACTGAAAATTTGTAGGTTTTTGAATTGGAATCATGAAACCATTTAGACTGGAAAAGACCTTCAAGACAGAGTCCAGTCATTAACCTAGCACTGCCAAGTCCACCACTAAACTATGTCCCTAAGCACCACATCTACACATTTTTTAAATACCTCCAGGGATGGTGACTCGATCACTTCCCTGGGCAGCCTGTTCCAGTGCTTGACAACCCTACTGGTGAAGAATTTTTTTCCTAATATCCAGTTTAAACCTCTCCTGGTACAAATTTAGGTTGTTTCTTCTTGTCCTATTACTTATTACTTCAGAGAGAAGACTTACCCTCACCTCACTATAACTTCCTTTCAGGTAGTTGTAGAGAGCAATAAGGTCTTCCCTGAGCCTCCTTCTTCTCCAAGCCAAGAGAACTGAGCTTATTCAGCCTTATGAAAAGAAGGCTGAGGGAAGAACTTATCACCATGTTCCAGTATTTAAAGGGTGGCTACAGAGAATATGGAGACTCCTTTTTACAAGGAGTCACATGGAAAAGATGAGGGAAAATGGGTACAAGTTACACCTGAGGAGCTTTTGATTAGACGTAAGAAGAAAATCTACCATAGGAAGAATCAGCCACTGGGATAATTTCTCCAGGGAAGCTGTGAATACACGACCATTGGACATTTTTAAGATTCCGCTAGACAGAGTGCTGGGCCATCCTGTCTACACCATGCTTTTGCCAAGAAAGGTTGGATGAGATGATCCTTTAGGTCCCTTCCAACCTGATAGTCTATGATTCTAAATAACCCCAGTTGCCTCAGCTGCTCCTCATAAGACCAGTTCTCCAGACCCTTCACCAGCTTTGTTGCCCTTTGCTGGACCAGCTCCATCATCTCAATGTCTTTCTTGTAGTAAGAGGCCCAAAACTGAACAAAGGATTCAAGGGGCAGCCTCACCAGTGCCAAGTACAGGGGGAAAATCACTGCTCTGGTCCTGCTGGCTATTCTATTTTCAATATAGGAACACTACTTTTGATTTCATAGATAAAAATCACTTCTTTCAGACTATCTAGATCAACTCCCCGACGTGAAATCAGCCTGCAATCTGTCCAAATATCCTATAAGTGCCATACTCAAAAGATATTTAGTTTTCCTAGTACCTATATATTCAGTCAAATCTTTGTATCTCAGCAGAAAGCAAGAGTATGAACCATTGTTTAGACATAACAAGCAAATCATTTTTGCAATCAAGTAAGTTCTGTTCTTAACATGCCAATACAACCACTAGCTACCAGTGTATCCAAATAGGTGATTTTTGAAGTTACATTTAGTTTTTGTTTCAATTTTGTTGACAGTTACTTCATTAGAAATTCAGATCACTTTGTTTTGGTTTGGTTTTGTTTCTTTTGTGGTTGAGTATTTTGGCAACATGCTGATGAAAATATATCTACAAAATGAAAAAGAATTAAAGGCAGGTCACATGAATGAACTTTGTGAAGAGTTCTGCTTAAAAAAAACCCCAGTCACTTCCCTCAAAAGAGTTGCAAAATAAGGAATGATAATTTTGAGACAGATAATTCACCTCCTGCAATCTTTGTTATGCACATAAAATGCAACTGTTAGACACAGAATAAAATAAACTGTTAATAAATGTAGTCATGGTGGAAAAGAGGAAATTAAAGGTCACAAGAAGGGGATTACTGCAAACCAGATAATTATTTTTCTCTTCACAATTCAGGATGAATGTCAGAAGTTTGTCACATATAAAACCAACCAAAAGTTAGAGGACAATTTACTATCGTCTTTTTGTTACATTTTGTTTTTAGGGAGTTGTCACGCAGATATTTTTTAGACAAAAGAACCATAGAAGACCAAAAGAGCAATTTTAACACTTCAATCAGTTACCCTTTGCAAGAGATTTCCAGATCAAACAAAATACTGCATGTTTTGTCTCCTTGTAAACACAATTCTACAAACACCTGTGTTAAAGTTTGAGGAATTAGGGACTCTATTTGAACATTATCATTTATATTTTCACAAAAACAATATTTTTTTCAGATTATGTGGTTATTATAAAATATTCAGGTAGCTCTGGCAGCATTTACAAGTGCAGGGATTTTTCTTTTTTCAAAATTATTTTATTGCTTCATTGCATCCACTGGCCCATTTAATGTTGAATTTAATGGAGAGCAAACCATTTCCAAAGCAATGCAAGCACAACAAGGTGAAATTCTGCTGTGTTTGGAAAGGTTAGCAGATGTTTTTGCAAGTGCATGAGAAAAAACGTTTTAAATTACCTGATTCTTGCACCTTGGGATTTAGTACTGGATTCATTGCAACAGGAATATAATGCCTGCTAGTTGGCAAGCATGTGTTTTCCGGAGTAGATTGTGCTTTTTTAGCTAAGAAGTATAAGCATATTGTACATAACTTAAAAAGTGTATTCTCTGTCACATCACAGCAGCCAGTGTTTTTGGTATTGTATTGAAAGCTGATACAATGTTCTTTCCATGCTGGGATGCATTAAGAAGAGTGTGGCCAGCAGGTCAAGCGAGGTTCTCTACTCTGCCCTGGTGAGGACACACCTGGAATATCGTGTTCAGTTCTGTGCTCCAGGGCTCAAGGGCAAAGAACTACTCGAAAGAGTCTTGCACAGGGCCACTAAGATGTTGAGGGGACTGGAGAACCTACCATATGAGAAAAGCCTGAGAGAGCTGGGTCTGTTTAGCTTGGAGAAGAAGAGGCTAAGGGGGGAATCTCATCAATGCTTTTAAATATCGCAAGGGTGGGCATCAGGAAGATGAGGATAGGCTCTTTTCAGAGGTGTCCAGTGACAAGGGGTAATGGTCACAAGCTGCAAAATAAGAGGTTCAGCCTAAACATAAGGAAATAACTTCTTTACTGTGAGGGTAACAGAGCACTGGCATAGGCTGCCCAGAAAGGCTGTGGAGTCTCCTTCTCTGGAGACTTTCAGAATCTGCCTGGACGCATTCCTGTGTGATCTATTCCAGGTCATTCTGCTCTGGCAAGGGGGGGGTTGGACTAGATAACCTTCAGAGGTCCATTCCAACCCCCAACATTCTGTGATTCTGTAACTACCATTTAGCTCAATCTCTTCATCAAAACCAGGGATTTAGAGACAAATGTCTAGCAAACCAGACTTTGTATCATATCAGTAAAAAACCTGAAAGACAAATAGGGAGATCTGGACCTTTTAATGTTTCCTTGGGATGACTCAGTGTCCTATGGTGGCAGCTAAAGTCTTTCGTTACAGTCAGACAAGGCCAACACCGGGCTTCATTTATGCAGCTAGGGAATTATTTTAACACAAAGCCTATCTGTCTGTGTCACATTTCTAATAACCTTTTCATCATAGGCCTCAAATGTAATGCATTTATAGAAATGCTTATGCATCAAAAATAAAAATGTGAAAAAGGAATCTAATTACTGAAAGGAGAAATTAGGATGATTAATTCCTTACTTGGGGTAAATTCAGGTGATTGACTATGATGAATGCAAATTTATTTTCAAGTTATGATTGCTGTAACCCTAACCATAGGTGAGTGCATGTCCCAGCATACATCCAGGAAAATATATGACAGAATATCAGAGCCTGAGAGGACCTACTGGGCAATAAGATATTTATTGCAGTAGCTTTTTCATTGCATTGCTTTCCCACAAGTATAATTCATTCCTCTGTTGAATCATGTGTGGAAAATGAGGGTAGGGGCTAGTGGGGAGAATTTTCTTGTATTTTTTAATAAGTTAACACATGATAATAGCTTTTAGGATAAAGGGGGTGTTTGAAATCAATCCCTATTTGAAATTGCTAATTTTACAAGATATTCCAGCAATATCTTCCAAAATACAGAAAATACCAAAAGAGGCTCAGGAGCTTACTGGACACTTTAATCAATAACGGTGCCTTAATTTCACTAAAATACAGAATAGGCTTCTAAATTAGGAAAGTTTTTTCAGTTATGCGGAAATATACATGTACATACTTATATATCTTTTCTGTGCAAAGTTGTCTTGGACCACTGTCTTCAGGATTCCACCATGGAATAGACTTTATATAAGATGGGTTGCTCATAATTAAAAAGCATCAGTTCTCACTTCTGAAACACACTCACATGATTGGAACTCATTTTGGGGGGGGGCCAAAACAGTACTTCTCCTACTGCACTTTGAGCAAACGCTCATGTAGCACAGACCCAGAACTGCTGCTCTTGGGAAGCCTGAGCACTTTGCTCAGGCACTGTGATCTGCAAAAGCTACTGCTGCTGAGTCTGTAAAATATTTCCAGCTCTGCTGGCCACCTGCAACCTCTCTCATCCTGTCGGGGTAGGCTGAAGCTGTTGAAAACCTCTGAGAAGTCACGCATGGTAGAATTTAAAGCACTGTAAGACTTATGAAGTTTCTTCCTACAGACATGCTGATTCAGATGAAGGAGTTATAAACTCTATTAAACACAGGATAAGTTTGTAAAATCCCTGGGACTTGCCCAACTACTTTAATTTTCCAAATAACAACAGAGTTGTGCATTAAAATATTAGTTAGCATTGAAGGTCATTAAAGACTACTGAATAAAACGCATACGAGTTTTTCAGAATTAACTCATTTTGAAACACGATTTTATGAAAAAGTTTTAGAAGACTGCACAAAATATTAAATGGCTCAATATTTCAAGGCTTTTTTTTCTCAGAATTACCTTTTATGATTAACCTCATAATCCAAAACATTGCACTTCAGTGAGTATGCACAAGACTTCATTCTTACTGAACTTTTCTGGAGAAGTTAGAGAAGTGTTAAATACAGGGATAGTAGTGACCCTTAGCTACTGACAGAGCCTTACAACACAATACAGTGCACCTTCCACTAAAAGCAAGCACCTGACTGAGTCTATTTTCCTAAAAAGTCAAGATAAACATACTCCTGTAGAGGTGCAAGTCAGCATGACAGCCACTGTAGTCAGTGGCATTACATTGGCATAAAAAAAAGATGTAAGAAAAGCAGAATCAGATCCTCATTTTCTTTATACCTAGAAATTCATACAGCGATTTCAGCATCTCAGCAGTTACTGGTGATTTCAGCATCTTGACAGTCATCATAATTTCTGCTGTTCTTCCTATGCATTATAAAAACTGTCACTTCATAAATATATGGTATCTTTTACAGCTTCGGTTAAAGCACTTTCAGTGTTTGATATACCTCTACTCTAGAAGAATAGAAACGAGACCCTCTTATTAATTTAGACCAAGACTATGAGACTATTCACACTAGCAGTATCAGGGAATTTTAATGGGATTACCTGCATGAGTAAGAACTTTTTATATGATAAAAGCTTTACAGGACTGCAAAGCTTTTCTAATCAGAAAAGGGAAATAGTTAATGATGAAAAAGTACAAAAGATTACAATAGATAAAATTTCATTGTTTACTGTATGACTCACAAAGTTGCAATACATTCACGATTAATTTAATGACTATCTGACCAATCAGCTGGTTTTAGCTTCCTCAGATCTGTAAAGTAATAAAAAAAACAAAGTCAAATTACTACTTCTATTGTAAAGGTTCATACTGCCATGTTTTTTTCCCTGGAAAATTTCTTCTTTAAGAGAATAACAATTGTTGAACTGCAGGCAACCAAGGTAAAAAAATACACCTCTCAATACATGTTCATTTACTTCTGTTTCATTTGGATGGCAATCCAAATCCAAATCTTTGTCACATTTTCATTTTTTTTTGCTACAGAGTCATATGAAGAGTAAACACTGCACGTAAGCAAAGCCATCAAAAACACAGCCTAAATCAAACACTGAACAAGTGACCTTCCCCTAAGCCACTGCACATAAGAGGCTACTCCATCCTACCTCTCATTTTCCTAGTTTAGACAAAATCATAAATCTTTTACTTAGCGTTACTTATATCCGGCCCAATAATGTCATTTGCAATCAACACTCACTGTCAGGAAGCAGATCAGAAGGGCTTACCTTGCAGTACAGCACCGTTATCCACTTCAGCATGCCTTGCTCTTACAGTACGTAGCCATCTGGAACTAATACACACCCACTGTCATCAACTGCTTTTCACAAATCACTTGATTATTGATCACTGCACTTATCGCTCTTCATTGACTGAACCTCATTCCACATTGCTGTTTTCCTGCTGCTTCAGCAAATCCTGAAACTTCTATTGGAGAAGAATTCACACACAAACCAAGGCAACGATGCTTTACACTGGATTCTTATTATATCAAGACTTTTTGCAGTGATCTACATTTGATGAAGAAAAAAATCATTTGTAGATTACAGTTGCAAAGTCTTTACCCAGAAGTAAGAAGAGAGATTTTATTCCTTGTAGCCCATTATGATTTGTATCTTTGCTATAACAGACATGTTTTTCAGTACTGAAGAATTCAAGCTTCTATAACACATAATTAACTAACCATGTGGCTTTAGGAATGTAATTGTTCTGAATGGTCACCAATCACTTGGGAGTCCAGAGTAGACTTCTGAAATATTTTCTATCACGAAGTGCACTTTTTTCTGTCCTGCCAACTTCAAGAAGGATAGGAAAGTTTCATTTGTTGCATATACTTAAGTACACATAAACTGTATTTATATGTATATATAGAGATATACATATCTGGGGTTTTAGAAAGAGGTATCAATAGAGTCTTTTTGAGCAAATCATTTGTGGTCAAAACCACCCAAAGAATTTGGCCAGAATCCATATTTTTCACAGTGTTTTTTCAACTTCCCTTGCACAAACTTAAATTAAAATGAGAAAGAAGAGCAACAACCTCAGGGTCCTCTGGCCCATGCAACACTAAGTCAATACATCTGAAATTTTGTTCTGTACGAGAATGTGCTCATATTATAGCCAGTTAACACAGCCAGTATGACAATCACCTACTAACAGGTGTTCAACATGGTTATGAGTCTGAGGCAGGAGATGAAGCAGGTACCACTCTGACTGCTGTCACCATTTCAACCACAAAAGATATATCAGAAAGTGGGTGGATTTTTTCTGACAGCAACCCTACTAGCAGCACGAGCACCCTAGTCGCAAAGTATAAAATCAAAGAAAGTAGTCAGAAGCCTGGAGATCAATAAGTTTCGCAGTAGCACGGTATTTTGTCACACCTGTGAACATAGCACAGGATTTTCTTCCCTTGAGAGAGCATTTCATCAACAAGGGGATTAGCACAGGCAAATGATGATCCTTTTATTTCTACCTTCAGAAGTCTTTCACTTGCCACAAAGATTAAAAAAAAAAGAAACAAACTTGACAAAAATATACAATCGAATATGGCAAATTTTGGCATAAAAGAGCATAAGAAAACCAAGCTATTCCATCCCTGAGCTTTCTTCTCACACTTACTGTGCAGAGTTCATCCTTCAGATCTGAACTTTTGGGATCCCCTAGTTTGTCAGAGTAAGGAAAGAGGCAGAGTACCCTGGAGGCAGTCACTTGATAACATTACCTACCTCCATAACCAGTCACATGTCTAAGTCTGCATGCAAGGACTTTCTTTTTATACCATACGGAACAAGAACCCATTCTATTAACTGTTCATCAGTGAAGGCAAGGAACAAAAAAGGTTGTGTGAGTGTGTATGCATAAAGAAACACAACTAGAGGAAATCACTTTGCTACTGTGTGATGTTAGCTAAGTAAGGTTTGGTGTCCATTTTAATTACAGTAACTCTGCAAATTGTGGGACATTCAGATCTTAGAAAGACTTCAGGATTATGCCAAGGAATAAACAGAAAAGTAAGCACTTTAAGGCTGACCTTTAGGAAACTCATGAAGAAAAAGCTCCTATTTTCTTTATAGTTCCATGGGCTCTCTCCCTGCAAATATTCAATATGATTCCTGTTTCTTCTTTATGAGCATCTCTGTATTAAACTTGACCAGAAACATGCAGTTCCATCTTTAATAAATGTGATGTCCTTGGGTATGCCACACACCAAAGCTCACCAGTTTCTCAAATGTCTTTCTATGATCACTTCCACATTTGTTCCTCCCTCTACTTTTCCATCGTTTCTGCTAAATCTATTTGTTTGTCCCAGATCAGTGCTGCTGGTCATTCACATAGGTTTCCCCCCCAAATACCACAAAGATAGCTTTATCCCTGGAGCACTTTTATTTTATGCTTCCTCCCAGTCCCTCATATGAAATGGCTACATATGGAGCTGACCATCCGAGTCAGACTGCAGAACATCTCTGTCCCACCAATTATTCTGCAGAACAGTTCTGTCCCAATTATCCAACAGCTTACACACTATGAGATACAATCCCCCTTCTCCAAGTAGATTCATTACACAGAACTTTTCATCACAGAAACTCTTCATCACACAGAAAAAGTACTTCCTTTAAAGAGGAACAGTCTTATTAAGACATATTCATAACTTTTTAAAATTTGTATCATCATGAAAGGCACAGTTTAGAAGCAAAAAAAAGAACATGCAGTCTAGAATTGCATTATTGCGAAGCCCGAAGATCTCTCATCACCATTGCATGAGGTATTATTTTCCCAAAGGATAGTGAAAGAATCATTCACCATCTGAAAAAAGAAAATGGGTTGGAGAGAGTGCCTATAAGGAAAGAGAGACAAAACCTTTGTGAACTCACAAATATAACAGAAGCCTCTTTAAATGAAACTCGTTACTAGAATATAAGACCAAGATGCAGATAACATTATAAAATCCTATAATATTTTAGTACTGGAAACAGCAATGAAGCTAGAAAGATTAGACACATGCACTATTAAATTTTCTTCATTACCTGTAGGAGTCTGAGGAAAGCACCTTACAGAACAGCACTCAGTGCTGCCAGCAGTGACCTTGTTGGAAGGCTTTTACTGTAACTGTAGATCTTATGCAATTCCTGTCTGCATCTGGATGAAAACACTTCAGTCAATCATACAATTGCCAAGTGCAGTGGGAGGTGAAACTTAAATTCATGCTTTCTAGGTTCCTAACCTAGCACAGATTCTAATGCTAATGGATACTTTCTCTCCTTTCCTTCCAGCTCCCCTCTGCTCTACTTCTTTTTCTATCCAACTTCAGGGTATTGTTGTGCTTTTAAAAAAAAACGACAAATAACTTCTCTTGTTTGAATGTCAGAGTATTTTTTATTAGCATGATACTACGCCTAGCATGAAGAGAAGTTCAGCAGTGTATTTCATAGACTCCCGTTTCCTTTTGTTTGCTATTTAAAGGGAAAATACATCAGAAGACTATTCAATTTTCTGCCACTTGGGAATTCAGTAGGAAAAAAACACCACCAAAATCTCAGATAAATGGCAGGTAAGTTCATGATCATTGTAATCTAGTGCTTTCTATCTAGGAAGAATAATAAATCTTAGGAATTTTTTTTGCAAACACAAAAGGTGTATGTTTATCTAGAGCTTAGTGTTTGAATTTTGGATATGGTATTTTAGAAAGCGAAAGTGTGCCACAGGAAGAAACTTTCTGTTAAAAGATTATTTACTCCTCAGTTTCAGTGTTCTTCCCCAAGAAACTACTGAATAATTGCCGTAATTAGTATTATTCAATATGGTGTCTATATCTACTGAAGTGAAATTTTTTAGGCCATTAAAGCTTTGATGGGATGGTTGTATTTTTTGTATCATCTCTTCTTAAAGGATATTTAAAATTACGCCCAATCTAAACCTAAAAATAAAACAAAAAATCCAGCATTTCATATGCTCTACCCATTGTTTTAGACTAACTTATATGGATATTTCTCCAACTTCTTAAAAAGCAATCACTATAAAATAATTGAAATACTATTTAATTATAAAGCCATCATTACATAAGGGAAACGTGCAAATACTTCTCTGTAGTCAAATGGACTTTTAAAGACACCTGCATCGCATTTGGTCATTTTGTGGCATAATATTTTGAGTCATTATAAAAATGAAATTATTGTATTAAGACACTTGTCTGGTGAATACATTTGGATAACAGTACAGCATGTCTTCTAAATCTGCTAAAGAGATTTAGAATCCATTTATTGGTACCACAATGTGTGCTAAGCACATTCTTCTGCATTGCTACAATACTTTGCTTTTTTATTTTAATTGATTAATTAGCTAATACCTGTTGAACGCTTTGAACATGTAACATTCTCCAGAACAGCTGAGTGCTGTTACCAAAACAGTGTGAGACAGACTTTTGCAGACTGGAAGTAGATGTGACACTTAAGGATTATCCAACAACTTAAAACTTAGTTGTAGGTGTGTAACAGAGGAGTATAGGTACTCAAGAAGAAATATTCATTCGTTACAATTACAGACCAGAATTAGAAAAGATATTAGAAGGCTCGTCTACTTGTTTCTTCTGCACTGTTTCCTTGGATTTTGTTTCACTGGTTAAATTAAAGAAAATATCGTATCATGTGCTTTGAATGGACTTGACCCCATTCTGAATTCTTACAAGGTGCCTCAACACAACTGATGGACAACAGTACCTTTCTTGAGCGAGCACAGAAAACGTAGAAAACCTTAATGGCCTTTACAGAGATGAGTCAAGATCAGCATTTTGCAGGCTCAGGAAGCCCTACGAAAACATTTGAGAACTCAAACCGACGTACACATGGACTAACCAAAACTGCTGCTGAAACAAAGAGGTGGTTAGTCAAGTGAAAGGGCTAGCAATCTATGGTGCCCACGCATTTCTCTGCTTACCCACCATGCACCAGGTTGCCCCAGGGTGGGCAGCTAAGAGTGGATGGGTTGGGAAATGAATCATTCCCTGACCTCAGATGAATCATTCCCTGACCTTCTCTCCGTCATTTCCATCGTACACTAAGCTCTGCTCACGATGTTGTCAATATCATCTATCAAAGACCAATGTACGGCCCCCGCACATACAGAGCAAACAAACTTCCTCCTGGTAATAACACCACAATCAGGAGCTTCCTCAATATGAATTACTTTAAGTCTTCAGTAGAAGTAAAGTTATTTTTATAAACGATCGTTTGTTGTTTCCACTTTAGTGAAAGATTTGAATTAGGTTCATCTTAATTTTATTCATATGCAGCATTTGTAGAGTGTGTTGTCTGAATTCTGCATAAATCAATACCACCATTGCACTTAGCATCGCCTTCTACAGAAATAACAACTCTCCTGGCTTCTACAGATACTGTTTCAAATGCGGTTACTTGCAGAAGAGGATGATGTGCAGGTTTCCCAACACAGGCGTAGAGTCCAGATCTCTTGGGGAAGGGTGAGAAGAGACACACATGGATTTACACCAACAGTGAATAATCTGATCTGCCAGCTTTCTAACTCCCTAACTCCTGCTATTTTATAACAGAAATACAGGTCAGAGACAAGACCACTTTTCTACTGCTCATTTTCTCCAAAACTTTATTAGATTCTTCACCTAGAATTCAGTAATCAAGTTTTACTGGATATCTGAAAGTCTCCAAGTCACTGGGAAAAAGTCCAGAATGGTTGAACATCAACCCCCTTCAGAAATTGAAACTCAGAAGTCTGGGGTCCAGCATACATCTTTACTTGCTACAGGTTCATACCTTCAGAGTTTCTATTTGATTTACAAATTACTTCCAAATCATAAACATAAAAAATAGGATAAGGGGGATATATTAAATTCAGTCTAGGTTCACAAACCTCAGTTAACTCAGGCTTGTTGAAACGCGACTCACTCTAACATTTCATTATAAAAGTCTTTAATGAGCTTGTACTGAATCCAGTAATTTGATTTAAAACACATTAAATCCACTGTAGAGGCTGACAAAATGAATATATCACAGTAAACATCAGTTCTTCAATGTCAGCACTTAACAGCAATCGTAACACTTGTTTTATGCATCTTACTGAACACAGAGAGTGTTCTAGCAGGAAGTTTCAAGGACAAACACTTCATCCTCTACCTTGGCATTATAGATTGAAAGATCCTAAAGAGCAAGGGGCCTTTTTATGCCTTTTTAGGAGACATTTCCATTAGTTATTTACCAACCAAAAAAACAATAACATTTCTTCCCCTAAATCATAAATGCATATGAAATCATATTAAATCTGTGACTAAAGCAAGCTATAAAGAGAAAATTACTAAGTTTTGAGAATATTTAACTGTATATTGCAGTACAATCCTGCAGCTACAGATATGATACAAGTTCTGCAAACAAGAATTTGTCTGGTTGTTTCATTCCTCAAGTGCCCTTTTATTCTACTGAAAATAATACGGTCACTTGAGATGTAGGTCTGGGTTGCATTGTTCTTCCTCTTGGCAATTATTTACCACTCTTCTTCCTTTTTGAGAGAACCTGAAGTGATACTAAAGTGGAAATCGTGACCCAGAGAGTACAATATTAGCCATAGAACACATTCACACAAGGAGTATAACTTTTGTACTAGCACAATACCTTCTGAAGTGTGTTACATTCCATACCTTTTGGGGAAAGCTGGTGATTGCATGTAACATTTAATCAAAGAACCAAGCTACTGTAAAACAGCAATTTATCTTCAATTTTCCACTTAGTAATTCAAAAACTATTTTGAATGTCATCTGCTGGCTACCACTTGGGCAGAATTAGAAAAAAATCATTAGCATATTAATAACTTAGGGCCTCTGAGGGGTAGTTACTTGGTTCCACATCAGAAAAAGAAGCTTCTTTTTCAGCCCTATTCTTAATTATAAAGCTATTGTCATTTACCACAACTTCCTAGATTGCTTCATTTCAAGGAATCATTCATTTCATTTTTTAGTGGGCAACATGCAGTACTGTCATAGTTCTGATGACAGTAGCTCATTGAGAAATTGTTCATATCCATTACGATGTAGAAAGTAAAGCTAAGAACATGCATATGCAAATAAGAAAATGAACAGTCTCTAAACAAAACTGCAAGAGGGAGCTTCATTGGCAAAATGTCGTTGACCAAATTAAAATACAGGCAGGTGTCTGGGAGTAGCTTTCTACACTTCATAATATATATGCTTATACTTCAGATTTCATGCAGTGTCTCCATCATTTTTAACCTTTGGAGAGTAAATGGTTTAAGATATGAGAAGAAAGAAAAGTTATGTCTGCATCTTTACACAAAATAGTTATTGTTCATATACACAGTCTTATGCATGTCACTCATCAACAAGGAAGAGAAAAGTGTGTTTAGAGTAAAGATTTTGTTACTACTGGAGTTTGTTATTTTGTACTAGTAAAAATGGATGACAAAGTTTATATCTCATAGAATAAATTGGATATTTAAGATATGTAATGGTGATTTCAATACCTATCGTTCTATTTGAAGGATCTACATAGAGATGCATAATTTTGGACAAAACTAACAAAGTGGATTTCAATATATTCTGTTTCTTTTTTTCTTTTTGACCATTAAAAAGGAGTTTTAAGTAATCTATGGGTCTATTGCATTCAGACATGTAGTTTTCGGGCAGAAGTTGGCTGTTCAAAGAAGATTGTCAACAAATATAGACAACATTCAATTTGTCACTATGTATTGGAAGCGGTACAGTGCACCCTTTTCGGCAGAGTGTTCATAAACTCAGCTAATAATATCTGGAGTAGAGAACATCCAGATAAGTGCTGCTGTAGCCCACATTTCTCCATGGCCTTACCCAATAGTACATTCCTATAGTCACGCAATTTCTGCAATTTACTTTAAAAATTGCGGCAATCGTGGAGTTTTGACTCACCTTAGTATCTCACAAGTACCTTAGAAGAAACTGAACTTCTTGTGAACTTGCTTGGCAAGGAATAGTTTAAATCCTAAGTATAAATGTATACTGTCTTTTGTGGAAACTAATGCAAATGGTATTGAAAAAGAGAAACAGACAGAAAATAAAGGCAAATTATGGTATCAGACACTGAATGAATCACAACAAATAAACACACTGTTAATTTGCTTTAAAATTCGACCTAATTCACATGGAAAAATTAACAACAGGAAAGAGAGGAATAAATTAAAATGTTTTGCAACCCGAATTTCAAGTGTCCTTTCTAGAGTAGGACACTCTAACAAGGGTTTTGAAACCAGCAGCTTGCCCCTAGAGTTTAGTCAGAAGACTATGAAGTCTCTGATGGGACAGGGCTTTGTGAAACATGTTCTTGTCTGAACCAAGGAATCATTTCCAGCTAAGAAAGTGCAGAGTTGCTCGGATCTGTTTACATACTGAGACCAGTCTGCCTATAACTCTTGTATCGCTTGCTCTGAGCCCTCAATGCCCAGAAAGGATTGTGGAGCCGAGCCAAACCACCACTTGGTCCTGGAGGATCTTCAGTACATCCCTGCCCCAACAACCGTGGTGGGCTTAAAAGGAAATAAATAGATCTGCAGGGAGGTCTCCATAGTGAATTGCATTGCCATCACATAACGAGACACAAATAAGCTTTAATCAGCCTCAGTCTGTATGGAGATAATATTTATACAGTGAAAATACAATTAGTAATGTTCATAACACTACAATAATCCAACATCTGTGCCTTGATTTCAGAACTCCTTGTTAGTAAGAGCACAACAAAATGCTCCTTCACTCACCGAACAACTATGAAAGAGTTGTCACAGGCTGAGCTCTTCCAGTAAACAAACTTCCCTATATTCAATTAACTCTATTTATCGCCACTGATAGTTAATTTAACAATTACAAGGAAATAAATGTCTGCAACTTCATTTCAATTCTTCACCATCGTTAACATCAGGGAAAACAATATTGGAAGTCATGATAAATTCAACTAGTAGACAGCACTATTAGGATAAAAATGCCATGAGGCTATTGTCTGATGACAAGGAAGCTCTGGAACAGCTAAAAAAACCCCAATCAACCCACCAATAACCCAGGTTAAGTTGTCAGCTTTCTCTGAAAATTCAAAAAAGAGATAAATTGTCAGAAACCTAGAAAAAGGCAAATATAGAGTCTGCCAATAAAAGACTGGAGGGAGAAAAACTAAGGAGTTACAAACAATGTAGATAAATTTCAATTTGCAGAAAAATCCTAGATAATCAAACTTTGCACCTAAAAATTATCAAGAAGTTCAGTAATAGCCCACATAAGAGTGTCAAAACCAATCATGTAAAAGCATCTCAACTCCTCTGCTGGTAGTGTAAAGGGTCTTACGGAGAGAAGAAAAGGAGACACTAAATCTTGGGTTAAAGTCATTTGACATAATTTTCCATTATTTTTCCCAGGTAAATTTTGAAAAAAAAATACTCTAAATGAAAATTATATGACATTAATACTAAAGTCATGAGAAAAGAGTGACCAAGTTGTAACTGCCAAATATTTCTCCAAATGAGAAATATGTATTAACAGGCTCTGCTGGGATGCGTTCTCTGTTCAATATTATTCATTAGTTTCATTAACAACTGGATGACAGAATGTAGCATATATTTATTAAGCTGGCAGATTACATCAAGCATGAAAGGATAGAAAGCACATCACGGGCAAAGATTAAATTCAAAATTAAATTGACAAGGTAGAGAAAAGCCCTATCAAGAAGATCCCATAAGACAGGACTGGAAAACATCACTCACACAAACACAAGATAGGGAAAAGCTGGTTCAGCTGAAGTTTTAGAGTAAAGAATATGAATGTTAGAAAATATCACAAGCTGAGCATGCAGTTAGCATGCTAAATAAATGGTACAGTCTGAAAGACTCTCAGATAAAAGGCTAAACTATAGTCAAGGAAGAAAGTTGAGGGGTTTTAGCATCTGTTAAGAATTGCTCTTCTCTGGGGATGTAGAATACATTTGTAGGAAATCCTTACATCACCATATAAGAGTTTCTCTTCTATTTCAGCTGAAGGTCACTTAAGTCTCCTTTCTTCATATTTCTGTCAGAAATCACTAGAACTACTACATTATGTGTTGTATCTTGAATACATACGGTTTTACAAATGTTTCCTATCATACTATTAGAACAGTGAATTCATTCCTGAGCTTTGCATAACAGATTTACCTCCCTTCTATCTTGGCATTCAGTCATACACAAATACACACCATCTTTCAAAAAAATTGTTCATATTTCCTCATTATGCTTTTGTGAAAAATGAGCTTAGCATTGCAAGGACTCATTCACAGAGCATATGGAAGTAAAATCACTCCCAACATTTAGATTCAATTTGGAACTGTGACACTGAAGCGGATTTCTGAAGGAAGATATACTTGACAGTGAAGGTCAAACAAAAAAAAAAAAGAAATAATTTAAAATAGAAAAAAAAAGAAAACAGCAAACCACACAGACCCACGCACACTTAAAACATGGTTAGTGACTGTAAAAAGGTTTTTTGTTCTGGATAACTTTTCTCTTTTTTCAAGGATTTGCCCCAGTAAGGAAGCCTCACCTTTCTTCTGTGTTGGAATAGCACCTGCTTTCACCACAGCTGGGTACAAAAATTATACACAGGCATTCAGCAGTGATAAAGGTATTGGAAAACATAGAATCTCAGCATGACAACTCCAGCAGCATTTTAGGATGAAAAACAGAGGAGAAAAGAAGGAACAAAAAAATCCGCAAAGCATAGCAAAACATGAGTGACGTATATTCCGAGCTGCTGCATTTCAGACATGGAGAATTCATTTTTCTCCACTGTGTCTTACAGTACTCTGTGTGAGAAGCACCACGTTTGAACTATATAAAAGAAAATGAAAGGAAGAAACAGGCATTATATTAAATTTAAATTGACAGCTGAGCTACTAGTTTGTTGTTTTAACATTTAACACTGTTTCTGGTGGGTATTTTTAGCATACTTGTAGATTTTCTGGACCATGTCCTTGTGCGGTGACTACCTGCATGCTTGTCCAAAAGTTTTACTGTTGTAAATATAGTTAATGTGAAAGAGTAAAAAATTTGGGAACCAAGGATGATTTAGGTTTTGGTTTACCCAAACTCATCATTCTAGTGAAAAAAAAACACAAACAGAGATTACAAAATGATATTTCACCTTCTGAGTCTGGGGAGGAAATTTATGCAAAAATAAATGAAATTCATTTTCAGATGAATTAATTAGCAAGAGCCTAGCACACAATACATATACATGCTGGATTGTATAGATGTTTTAACACATCAGCCATGCAGCACCTGTGCTGTAAATTCTATGAACTGAGGTTGCTTTGGACTTTACTTGCACATGTTGCACAACAGTGAGTGCAGAGAAAATTTGACAGAGAGATGTAATGTAGCACAAGTAAAGCAGCTGCTCATATGGTAGTGAACCCAGCATGCATGATGGTCAATTGGGATGACATATAAGGCCAGCTCTTACAGGTATTGGATCTTGAGCTTCTCTAAACTGCAACAACCCTGATCAACTCTATGATGTGAAAGCATCCCTGGACAAATGGTCAACTTGTGAAGTGAAAAAATATTTATTTATTTAACAAGATAGAAAAAAAAAACCACCACACACACAATAAGAGAACATGCTATTGAAAAAAATATTACAGTTAGCAGGTATGTTCACCTTATCAGCTTAAGTAAGGGAGCAGTACTATAGCAGTGCATGAAATTAGAAGTTATCATGCATTTTGCTTTATCTAGAGATTCATTATGTACTTGCTATGTATGTAGTTATAATTACAGTTTTGGTTGCTGATTCTCTAAACGACTATATTCATATATTTCTGCAGGACTAATTACAATGCCTGCAAAAAGGCTGAGAAGTCACCATGCTTGAGCGCACTTGGTTGAAGGTTAAAGTCTCTTCCAACAAAGCTCCAATGAATCCGAAGCAGAAGCAAGAATAGCAACTCTCAGGCACTACAGAGTCCACACTCATTAACTTCTGATATTACTTTAACAACTTTATGTACCATGGCCTTTCTTTTTCCCCCTTTCAGTCTACAACCTTGGTCAGTATTTTAAAGGATGGGACTTTAAAATACTCCTGGAGCTCTTGGTAATGCAGGCAGATATGCATCATTTGCACTCAAGAAATAAATGTCCAATTTATTATTTCTTTTGCATTCTGTATAGATGAGTTGTAAATTTGTGAGAATGGGATTCGGATGAAGAGGCAGCACAAACTTGAATTGCATTTAATCACCTCAAAAATAACTGGTAAGAAATCTTTCTTTTAGACATTGATCGTATTTTTTCCACTTCAGCCACTTTTAATTTACTCAGAGAGTGATCTAAAGGACCTCAGTGGGAAACAGACAGGGCTGCCATTGATCTGGTAATTTAAGGGGGACCCACAATATGGCTCATTCAGCATCATTCATATAAATACAACAGAAATACAGGTAGTGTTCTTGAAGTGAATTATAGAATTAAACCTGAACCTCTGACAGCTAGATAGCTCCTTGACATTTTTTTTCAGTTAGAACAATTTGGACATTTTCGCTATATTGTCATTATTCATAAATCTATGCTTAAAGGAAGCTGAACGTGTTGTTACCTGTCGATTTAGGATTTAGATTTGCGTAATATATCCCGTAAGAAAGTTTCCAAAAATATCCCTTGGGATCTTCACGTACCACTATAAGGTACCAAAATGTAACTGTACAAAAAGCGGCCACGGGTGAACAAATAGATAAACACAAAGTACACTTAGAAGACAGGGCTCACGGGGGATCTCATCAATAATTGTGTAAGTACCAAATTAGGGTGGGGCTCGGTGAACCTTCTGGCCACAAGCAGCCTGTGAGTTTGGGAGCTGCAGAAGACTTTGCAGGTATATAACAGCCTGTTTGACCACCAGGATTTAAATCAGTATAACTGAAACCTATACAGTGCTTCAAAACCATTGATACTGCTCCTGTTTTGTTTTTATGCAGAAATTACCACAGAGAAATTATTCTGAAGACAACTAGGAAATAAGATATTTTGAAATGGAGTAAAACATACTTTCAAGCCTGCTTTTAAACACTGGTGTATTTTAATAAATCACATTACTTTGCTGAAGTCACATGGGATACATAATGCATTTACATTAAAGTTAGATACAGTAATTACAGGTATCCTAGCTATTAACAAGAATCCATTTACAATGACATTTTCACAGGCAAGTTCAGTATATTTAAGGCAGACAAATGCTCTAGAGGGATAATGAAAAATAAAACCATGGAGTAGAATTCCTGACAAAATGTTTCTCTGAGCAGCTGGATTAGTTTAAATTACAATGCCTAAAATATTAATTCTCTTCAAACTTAATGAAAAGTAAGAAGTGTTCATGGAAAATATTAATTTAGCTCATTTTACATTTGCACTTTATACTTCTTTCTTAAAGAAAACTAATTTTGATCAGTTTGTCTTCACTCAAACGTTGGTTTGCAGCTAAAAAAAACTATTGCATCAAACCTATAATTTCTTTTTATTATGAACCTGGAATATATCTGTCCTTTTTCCTCAAAAGCATGTAATTTTTTTACATGTATTTAGATTCTCAGATTCAAAATGTGATATTGGAAGTCTTCATTAGAAGACTATTAATGACTGCAGTCACCCTCCTTTACTATGCAAACTAGAACCATAGAATATCTCAAGTTGTAAAGGATCCATTAAAGATCATCAAGTCCAACTCCTTGCTCCTCACAGGACTACCTAAAACTAAACCTTATGACTAAGAACATCATGCAGATGCTCCTTGAACTCTGACACGCTTGATGATGTGACTACTTTCCAGGAGAGCCTGTTTCAGTAACCAACTACTTTCTCTGTGAAAAACCGTTTCCTAAGGTCTGATCCAAACTTCCTCTGATACAGCTTCGTTCTATTTCCTCATGTCCTATCACTGGTCACCAGAGAGAAGAGATCAGCACCTCCCCCTTTGCGTCCCTCCATGAGGAATTTGTAAACTGTCACAAGGTCACCTTCACTTCTCCAAGCTGAACAAGCCAAGTGACCTCACTCCGAACAGTTGACTTAAGTGGTCTGTTGCAAGAGATAAGCATCAAAATCTGCTCCAAGAATCTTTACTTTTATATAAAGTACTGAATACAGTATTAAAAGAGCCAACATGGATAACAATCCCTTAGGATGAGCAAAAGAAGCTGACTACTGGTTTTGGAAAACATCTCCATAATTGGACCAATGGAGGAGCTGGGAAGAAACAGTTGCTCTGTCTTCACAGATTTATGATATAAAACAAATTACTATCCATGGTATCATCCTGTTTTACACATCTTCAGGTGAAACAATGAGTAAAGAAAAGAAAGCCAAATTATTTATGAATTTCCTGAGATCTACAAATCTATGTAGCACACTCAAGGAGATAGAACAAATCATTGTGTCTGGAGTCTGGCTGGGCTGGGGTTTTTAACAAAAAAGAAAAAAAAAAAAAAAGAGGTAGCAAGCAGCAAATTCCATCAGTTTGGCAAACAAATATCACTGTCTCTGCAACAGATTTGTTCCGTAACACGTTCACACACACGTACAACAAGGTGGTCACAACAGCTTGCAAGAATAGCATATGTTGTGCATTTAATCTTCCTCTGGCCAACAACTCAAACTTTCTGTCTTACAAAATATCAATAGCAGCAGATATACTGTATGGAAACATTTTCCAACTCCACGTATATAAGCAAATGAGGAGAGCAACTGGGAAAATCCTCCTTTGTGGAGAAAAATTGAGATATATTTTTGTGATAAATTATTATAGTTTCAGAACACAAAGAGTGGGAATATCTAAATATAATTCTAGTAAATAAAACTGAATCACATCAAACCTTTTAACAACTTGGTGAAAAATGGAAATTCAAAAATAAAGTCTCAAACCCCTCTATTTCCTAGAGAAATTGGAAAACAAAGTCTCAGTTGGAAATAATTGAAAATAAAGTCTTCAATTGGAAAATAAAGTCTTCAATTGGAAAATAAAATCTCAACCCCTCCATTTCCTAGATAAATTCTGCTCACTCAGAATTAAAGAATACCTGCAAATAAGCTTATGATGCAAAATACAATGATATAATATGAAATAAATGTAATTTCCTTTTCCCTTTGTTTATTTATTTTTAATAAAAAATATATATCTGTACATGAAAGCACATCCTTGTTAAATCAATTACATCCCTCTTCACTCGCATGCCACTTGAGTGATACAGGTAGGCAAAGCACATCTCCCAGTACAATACTGCTTTACCTAGTGTCTTGGGTTACAATATGTAACCA
>NW_009709799.1:0-418 GCF_000703405.1 Apaloderma vittatum | reverse complement strand
GGCGGCGAGGGGATTTCTCCTCCAAGCTCACACCCCCATCACCAAAACAAACGTTATTTCTTAGTTATAATTATTCAGTAGCCCGGGTTGGGTTAACACAGTGAGCTCAAGGAATAGGCGCGATTGCTGTAATTGACTCCGTGAACTCATTTTCACACGTCTCCTCCTGCTGGCACATGTGTATTGCCATCTGGAGGTGGGAAATTGGGGTCTTCAGGAGGAAGGCCTGCAGTCTTCCTCGTTACGTCCTTTTCACTTTGGACTCGTAATGTGGACTTGGCAGTCCGCCCGAACCACGGGACCGGCACCAGCCAGAGGGTGCTTCTTTGCCGACAGTCTGGTTCCCGTGGTTCAGGCAATTTTGTTCACGTTGCAGGCCAAAATGAGCATTTTAGTTTCATCGCTGTAGTGGGCGTTG
>NW_009709798.1:6566-13308 GCF_000703405.1 Apaloderma vittatum | reverse complement strand
GTCAGGGCAGGCTTAGGTTGGATCTCAGGAAACACATCCTCATGGAGAGGGTGCTCAGGCACTGTAATGCACCGTGGAGTCACCGTCCCTGGAGATGTTTCAGAAAAGTGGGACTTAGTGTCACGGCTGTGTGGTGCTCTTGAGTCCTAGGCTGGACTTGATGATGTCAGAGGTCTTTTCCAGCCTCAGTAATTCTGTGATTCTGATATTCTTAGTGTAACTGGTAGAGGAACTGAGATAGAAAGGCAGAGAAAATGTCCACTCTCTGCAAAGACAAAGTAACTCAAAGCTGCTTGTAGGACCTGACATTTTTTGGAATTCAGTGATCACTACTGTTAGTTTGTAGAGATAAAAGAATTTACAAAACACTGTGATACAGCTTCACAGATCACATGGTTGAATTGCCAGGATTAAAATAGGACAGTAAAATTCTGCCTATGGAGATGAAGCAATAAGGGTACCCGTGAGCTGAATTTCAACTCTCAATTCAGAGTCAGGGAGTCAGCACCTTGCATTATGACTGTACGACATAGTCCTAGGATTGCACTCCAAAGCTAATTTGCATCTCAGAGGTAAGTATTTTTGTGGTCAAAAAGGCAAAGAAGAATTATGCAGTAGGGGAAGGAAAGTCTGATGGTAACTATGTAGAAAGCTTTCCTTTACTGCAGAGTTATCCATAAGGAAGAAAAAAGGCCCATGGCTATTTTGTTGACTCTTTATTGTATGTAGTAGAAACTTGAACTTCAGGTTTCAGATTCACGTTGAAAAATACAGGGAATATCCAGTTTGGTCCTTAGCTTTTGTAAGATTTCTTAGAAGTTTTAGATGGTGTCTAAAATACATCTCTAACTATAGAGGATTGACTATGTGGGAAAATCAAGGTGATTTTTCCTCCAAATGTTTCTCAGGCATTTGAGATAGATTTAAACAGTCTAAATGTAAACCACTTTTTGTCTTAAATTATTCTTGAAATTTTGTAACAGGGGAAAACCAATACTGATGAAAATTCAATGTAAATCATTAAGAAAAGAAAAAGCTGTGGGGGGGGGAAGAAAAGTAGCCAAAGTATTCATCTTTCTATGCATTATGAAGAGAGCAAGTACTTTTTATGTAGAATGCTCTTCAGGTATGAGGAAGGCAAGTACCCTCGTAGAGGACCTAATGGGACTTTAAACCCCTTCATGATTCAGAAGTAAAGTAGTTCTTGTTAGCAATTGAAAATGTTTTTATTGTTATTATTGTTGTTGTTTTTAATACATAAAAAAGAATCATTAGGCAAGCCTTAATTGATAGAGATCTAGGAATAAGTCTATCTGTCTAAAATTTTCCAGACATGTTTTTTAGACTAGAAAATAAACTTCATGGGAAGCGTGAAGGAAAATTGTTTTGGAAATAGAAGACATTTGTATATGTGTTATTTTTGCTTTATAAAAGGAAACAAAATTGCATAAAAGTTTACATTAAGATCACATTTCCTTATGTTTAAGCCTCTGCAAGAGTTTTTGAGGCTTTAGTTTGGGAGCTTTGTTTCTGAGCTACATGCTAGGTGAAAAAGAGATTTTTTTCCCTTTTTCTCAATAGTACTTAAAGAAATACACACATTTTATTTCTCTATCTATAAATATGTAATTATTGTCTGTGGTTTATAATTAATTATTTTTGTAGCTTAAGCTTTTTGATTGTGAAAGTCAGTGAAGCATAGAATTTAAGAATGCCTGATGGTCTACAGTCAAAAAAGCTGAGTGCAAGTGGTAACTTGCTTATGAAATAGCTCTTGCTAGGGCACAGAGTTGAATTTTCTGTGGAATATTGGTTTTGCTTTGGCTGAGTTATAAATGTTTACAGCTGTAAACACAAGCAGAATTCGTTTTGCAGAACTCATAAAATGTATTCCAAAGGAATGATGTATTCTGCATGTGAGTGACTGCACTTGTTTTACAACAAACTCCTCAGACTGCAGAATAGCTGGACAGCTTTTCTAAATATCTTCCCAGAAGTTCAAGATACAGAGGGGATAATTGTTCTGCTTTGGTAGAAAATTTTTGCATTGAAAGCATCTCCTCAGCAAAAAGGAATTTGCAGGAAAAAGATTGCGAGGTTAGACATTCTTGCTTCCTTTTTTCCCTGTCTTTTCTATCAACTGCTTGCTGTCTTGTGTTACTGAAGTTTGTGTTTGTAAGAGGAAAGGTTTCTGAATTATCCCATTGGTTAATCTCAGCAGCTCCAAGTTATTTCTTTTTTCCTATAATGGATTATTCTGTAGTCCCTTGTGCCGGGACATCCCCATTCCCAGGTATGTACCATAGCCTTATGCTGAAACTGTTCACAAGCTGCAGGCTGATTCTTGCTTGGAGGCCAGCAGGAGAGTAAAGGCTATTCATGCTGTGATTAACACTGTTTGTATTCAAAGTTAATTAAAGCTTCAAAGGAAAGGAACAGTATAGAGAGCATATACGGTATCTGAGAATTTCAGTATATGCTTCAGTGAAACCTTCTAAAAACTGAAGCTCATTTTTTAATGTTTATTAAAAAAACCAAAAAGCCAGGAACACCTAAATGTCATGGAAAGCAGCCAGTTTGATGGCAGTAACAGTTGGATAAGTTCTAGATGCAATAGTGTGTGTTTATAGAATGAATCTGGGAAAGTTCTAGATAATCATTATTTTGATTGAGTAGTTGAAAGTAAACATTTAATGTATTTTTTTTATTTTATTTCCCAGTGTCTGAATTTCCAGACATCAGCAAAGTACGCACAACATACTAATCCCGTCAGTTTCCCTAGAGCTTTACAAAGAACAGAGGAAGTCAAGAGGAAAATGCACAGTCATTCATAAGGTTGTGCTACCTTGCAAATAGTGGTGTATTTCCATATCCTAGACCATTTGGCTGTGATTTCTCTCTTTCAGAGATGGTACATAACTCCTGAATGGGGTGTGAGAATCCTCCATGCAGATGACAACTTCGATGTTCTGATGGTGTCAGCATTTTACTCTGACATAGCAAGTAGTTAAAAAATATTATACTTCATGGAACTCACTAAATAAATATTCCATTGTCTCCAAATAGTGGGGGTTTTTTAATTGTATATGAGTTCCAGTGCCTCACCGCCCTCACAGAAAATAATTTCTTCCTAATATATAGTCTAAATCTACACTGTTTCAGTTTGAAACTGTTACCCCTTGTCCTATCACTACACTCCCTGATAAAGAGTCTCTCCCCTTCTTTTCTGTAAGCCTCCCCTTAAATACTAGAAGGCTGCTATAAGATCTGCCCAAAGCCTTGTTTTCTCCAGGCTAAGCAACCCCAATTCTCTCAGCCTGTCCTCACAGGGGAAGTGCTCCAACCCCTGATCATCTTCCTGGCCTTCCTCTGGACTCACTCCAACAGATTCATGTCCTTTTTATGTTGGAGCCCCTGAGCTGAACACAGTACTACAGGTGGGATCTCACAAAAGCAGAATAGGATCATCTCCCTCAACCTGCTGGTCATGCTTCTTTTGATGCAGGCCAGGGTGTGATTGGCTTCTGGGGCTGCAAGCACGCTAGCTCAAACTCAGTTTTTCATCCACCAACATCCCTAAATCCTTCCCTTCAGAAGCTCTCAATCCGCTTATCAACCGGCCTCTGTGCATGAAAGGCAAGGGAACCTGAATAACTTAATAGAATGGAACTCATTAAGATAGGTCAGTAGAAGTACTCTCTGGAACACCTTGCAGATTGAGAGGGATTACTGCCAACAGAGGGATGGGACTTATTTTGGGATGTAATAAGGATCATTTGGGGCTTTCCTGCATAAAACATGGCACAATCTTATAATTAAACCTTTGCAAGGGGAATAATGAGTTCTGTTTGTAATGAAGCTGGATGTTGCTGTTGGGTTTTGGTTTTATCTGTATGGTTTTTGGTGTGTTTTTAAAATAATACAAGAAGATAGAAAAATGAAAATTTAAATAAGCAAACAAAAGAGCTTGGCTTGCCAGAGTTTAAGAAAGAGCAGTCGATTTGTACAGTATGTATCAATATATGTAATTACCTATTTGACAAAGTCATTTTCCTCTCCTGTGTCCTACTGGTATGCTTACACGCTTGCATACCAGTAAATTCCAGGTTGGCCTCAGACCTTGACATTCAGTTCTGGAGAATATTGTGTGTATAGCTTGGACTGTCACAATCTCTTTTGTATTTCTTTGTACCTAAACAGAGAATAACATCTCCAAGAGGAGCTAAGTCTAGTACCTGTCTCCAGTGGTAGATTCAATAACAATGGAAATGCAGACTAATTGTGGGAATAAACTAGGCCTGTGAAGTTCTGCACATACCCTATTCCTGAGCAGTATAATTCAAGAGACTATTAATACTGATCTTCTGATAAAACTGGGGCTCGTACACAGAATTGCAGCCTAGTGCTTAGCTCCAGAAAAAAGCGAATCCATTACAGGATCAACTGGGTCATCGTCCTAAATCTCCCAAAGAAATTTAGTTCCAGAGCCGTAAACAAAAGTGTCTTGGCCTTGTGGAAACCCTCTACAAGACATTTTTGGTTGGTTTTTTTTTTCAAGACAATATTGTAAGGGACAGATACAATTTTAGCCTGCCTTGGAAAAGCACAAAATACTTTTTTTTTAATTTGTTATTTTTTAAAATATAAACAGAAATACTTCTGGATACAACTGGAGAGACCTCAGAGATTGGCTGGACTACCCACCCTTCTGATGGGGTAAGCATTTCCCTTGTCCTCTTCTTGATCGTATCTCTGCTAGGAAAGCATACATGCACCTGATGAAACTGGAACCAATGAGACCTCTTTTATGGATTTTGTACATATTAAAATTTAATAGTTCCCAGTAAGATCTTCTCCATAACACAGTGGAATTGTCTACTCCTGTACTTCTAAAGGATGAGCACTTATGTACTCCTAATTCCTCAAAAGCAGATTCCCAGGGGACACTGCTAAGCAGCTCCCTGAATACGTTAAAATTTGCTCTACTGAAATACAGGTTAGAAACTCTGCTGTCCTTTTTTCCTCATTACAGTGAAAACTTTAACTCAACCATTTAATGAACACTGTGGTCAAGACAGCCGCCTACTATCACATGTCCCACGAGTCCTTCGCCATTCACAAATAGCAAGTTCAGGAGGGCATCTTTCTTATTTGGCCACCACGTATTTGTGACGAGAGGTTTTCTTCCTCAGACTTCAGGATTTTCCCAGACTTGCTTGTCACAGCAGTATGGTATTCTAGTTCATATCTGGGAAGTTGAAATCTCCCATAAGGACAAGGCTACCAATTCAGAGGTTTCCCCTAATTGCCTATAGAATAATTAATCAGTGCTAATATTCTCACTGGATGATTGTAGTAGACACCCACTACAACATTTCCTTTGTTTTCTGTCCCCCTAATCCTCATCCAGAGACTCTCAACCTCTCAACCCTCTGCAAGCGTTGTACAATGTAAGGGTTGTACGATCAGATGTCTCACTTACATACAGCGTAACTCCTCTGCCTCCCCTGACCTAGCTGTCCCTCCTGTACAACCTGTTAGCCTGCCATCCCTGCACTCCAGCTGTGGGACTCATTCCACCAAGTCTCACTAATACCAATGATATCATAGTTCTGGGAACTGAACAATACTTCAAGTCCATTCTGTTTGCTTCTCATACTATATACATCAGTGTACAAGCATTTCAGATGTGTTCCCTTGAGCACTCCATGCTCCCAGGAGCAGAATAAATGTTCCCAATAGTATTGCCACCTTCAGGTGATGCCAAGGCAACCCTTGATTTACTTTAAAGGCTGGTATCCCCTTCCTGCATTGATTAACAGATTAAAGCTGTTAGCTTATGCCTCAAAGCAATCAGTCCCTCCAGCGTACAAGCAAAGACACATTTACCCAGCCAGGAAAGGTGTATCCTGTCAGGCCCCAGTACACTTTGTACCTCAGAGACTTTTCCATGGTTATGAAAAACGTGGCCAGCAGATTGAGAGATGATTCTCCCCCTCTAGTATGCTCCAGTCAGACCTCACCTGGAGTACTGTGTCCATCTCTGGAGCCCCCAACACAAGGGAGACATGGACCTGTTGCCATGGGTCCAGAGGAGGACCACAAAGATAATCAGAGGGTTGGAGCACCTCTCTTATGAAGACAGTCTGAGAGAGTTGGGGTTGTTCAGCCTGGAGAAGAGAAGGCTCTGGGGAGACCTTGTTACAGCCTTTCAGTACTTAAAGTGGACCTGTAAGAAAGATGGAAGCAATCTTTTTAGCAAGGCCTGTTGCTCAGCACAAGGGGTAATGATTTTAAACTAAAAAAAGGTAGATTTAGACTGGATATAAGGGAAAAAATTTTGTACAGTGAGGGTGGTGAAACACTGTAACAGGTTCCTCAGAGAAGTAGTGGAGGCTCCAACCCTGGAGACATTGAAGGTCAGGCTTGATGGGTCTCTGAGCAACCTGATCTGATTAAAACCTGAACATGGGACTACATAGCCTCTAAAGATCTCTTCCAACCCAACATGT
The DNA here is from genome assembly GCF_000703405.1 of Apaloderma vittatum. Lineage (NCBI taxonomy): Eukaryota > Metazoa > Chordata > Aves > Trogoniformes > Trogonidae > Apaloderma > Apaloderma vittatum. Next base: position 6,796 of record NW_009709798.1, on the reverse strand, counting down.
TTTATGATTCCATGAAACTAAAAGTTTTGGTGGGGGCATCAGTCCTGAAGCTAGGTATTGATATCTCGAGATCATCTGTTTTTTCTTAAGTCTTTCCCCGTTACTGAGAGGATTGAGGAAAACACTACCTGTGCTCCTGAATTCTTTAGCATTCTTCTCAGGACCCTGGAATCTCTTCTAATTGACCTTATACTTTTTGTTGCAACATCATTCATACCCATATGAAAGAG
>NW_009709798.1:0-6549 GCF_000703405.1 Apaloderma vittatum | reverse complement strand
TAGACTGAAGGCCATATGTACTAAGCTCTTCCATTGTCTGCTGATATCCCTAATCTAGGCCCCAGGGAAGCAGCAACCTGCACTGAAAAGATGGTCCGATCTGCAAATGTGTGCTTCCATTTTGCAGAGGAGTCAGCAATGACCGTTACTTGTCATTGTTTCTTCTCAGCACTGGTCTTAATGCAGGTCTTGTTGCAGTGTGTTGGTCAGTCTGACCTTGGCCAGAGTGTTTGCATAGGCTTCTTCTCTTCTGTCTAATTTCACACTTTATCTGTAATACTCAGGGCCTCATACCTCTTCTGTAAAGCTAGTTGAGAGGATAAGGAGGAGTTTCTCTTTCAGCTTAGCACAGTAACCTTCTTCCACCACTCCTTATTCCTGTTTTGTGCCTTCCTCCTGGCACAAAAGAGATCCTGGACTCACCACTATAGTGGCCATGCTGAGTTGGCTTGTGTTCATCAAAGATGGCAGAGGACAACTCCAACTGGGATAAAATTGGGTAGAAGGAACTTTAATGTTTTCTCCAGTGAACTGTGTCTTGTTCCTCTGTCTTATTTTTGTTGTGTATCTTGTCTCTGGAGATAAGAAATTAGGAAATAGGAGGGAAGAAAGTGTGACTTTCTGATTGTAAGATTCTCAATACCATGTGGCAGGTTTGCATAAAATATGTTTTATGTCTCAGCAGTTCCTACTTGCAAGGTTTAACAGGTCCTATTTACAGGGTCATACTTTGTCCTGTCTAGAGTTCTGTGTAACACATGGCATCAGCATGTTCAAGTCTTGTCATAGATACTGCAGGGAGAAGGGAGGGGAAGAAGAAGACAGCTTGTCCTGTATTTTTGATGTAGTTGAACACTGAATCCATATTTCTCTTACTACTTCTTCTTCTTCCTTTTCTGTATATGTATCCATTATAGTGGGATGAGGTAAGTGTCCTGGATGACAAGAAGCGCCTGATCCGAACCTTTCAAGTCTGTAATGTGGCTGAACCAGGTCAGAATAACTGGTTGCGTACCCACTTCATAGAGCGACGCGGAGCGCATCGAGTCCATGTCCGCCTCCGTTTCTCAGTGAGAGACTGTGCCAGCATGCGTACTGTGGCCTCTTCTTGCAAGGAGACTTTCACACTCTACTACCACCAGTCAGAGGCAGACACAGCCTCTCAGGAACTGCCAGAGTGGCGCGAGGGGCCCTGGACTAAAGTGGATACTATTGCAGCTGATGAAAGCTTTTCCCAGGTGGACAGCACTGGTAAAGTGGTAAAGATGAATGTTAAAGTACGGAGCTTTGGGCCACTCACCAAGCATGGCTTCTACTTGGCCTTTCAGGACTCAGGAGCCTGCATGTCCCTGGTGGCAGTCCAGGTTTTTTTCTACAAGTGCCCGGCTGTGGTGAAAGGATTTGCGTCCTTCCCTGAAACTTTTGCTGGAGGGGAGAGGACCTCACTCGTGGAGTCACCAGGGATGTGTGTACCAAATGCTGAAGAGACAAGCATGACTGGGTTTTCAGGTGTTCGGTTGCATTGCAATGGAGAAGGGGAGTGGATGGTGGCCATTGGACGATGTGCCTGCAAGGCTGGCTACCAGCCTGGTGATGATGAACGAATCTGCCAAGGTGAGAGACCCTTTTTCCCCAGCCCTTAGTCAGACACTTCATTGTTGGTTCTCTGCATCAGTAGTCTATTTGCCATTTGCCAGAAGTTCACAGAACTAGGAGATTAAATCATTTCTCACAGAGAACGCTCACAAGCAGTCTCTTCTGACACTTCTAGCACCTCAGACTAGAGTTGGAGCGACCACTTCTTGGTGCTATTGGAAACTCCACTCAGACCTAGCTCAAGCTGCCACCAGAGACAGCCTCTTAGGCTATATATAAAGAATTAAGAAGAGTTGTAAACAGCCAGATCTAACATAGTTCCACTTCTTTACCAAGAGGCAACGGTATTAGAGGAAAGATGCCACATGGAGCAGAGCTGAGCATAGAAGTAATACATGCTAAAGTCTTAATTAGTTTGGTCCCTTTTGCTAGTGTTGTTGGAACTAGTGATAAAAAGAAGAAACAAGGAGATGGCAGCAGCCTGGTCATGGGACAAGGAACAGGCAGCAGGGACCTATGAGCTTGGCTTGGTAAGAAAAACAGTTGATAATGGTATTATCATTACCTGTGATGTGCTTTCTGCCCCGGGGCCCATGGTATTTTCTGTGAAATGCTTGTAGGAGGAAGTAGAGTAAATTACATATCACCCCGTGATGATATTGGTCCAAAAGCCTCAACACACAGTCTAATGTCATGACTTTCTTCCTATCCCAAGCTTAAGATGGTCCATTAGACCAAACTGCTTATGTTAGTTATATAATTTCATGTGTAATGTTCTCATGGTGCTTCCTTGGTTTTAATATGCATCTACTCAAGATCTCTCAGCCACACTTAGTACTCTAAAAAATAAATACAGTATGGAACCCAGTTTTGGCTGCAGACACAATTTTATAGTTTGATTTTAATTTATTCAAATAAGACTTCAACTTGGGCATTGAGAGTACACGTATTCTGGTTAACAACAAGTGCAAATGCGATGGATATTTAGTGGTTGTCAGTATGTTACCTTAAATTCTTGTTTCATGGATTGGGGTCGTGCAAAATGACTGTATTAAAATATGGTTTACTGTGCTGGAGACTTAGCACTTAACATTGGTAAGTGCTTTTTATTCACTTAAGCTTTGTGAATGTTTAAAATGCATGTGCCCTTTTATCCTACTCATCCTGAAAGAAATATAACTGTATTCATGTAGTGCTGTTCCTGAAACAGCTCAGACAGACATAGAGCAGCTCTATATGGCACTAACGTTGTTGTCTGCATCAGTGGCATAACTAGTAATTCAGGTAAATTGCGAGTCAATAATTTAGCATCACATGGTAGATTTCATCACTCAAAAATATGGATTTTAGGCTTGGCAAATATGAACAGGTATTTTTTAGAAATCCATCTTCCCTTTTCTGTAGTGTTCAATGAAAGCTGATACTCCCTTGTAGCCCAATTATTGTAGAAGCTGAAGGTCGATGAAATGGTAAATAGTTTAAGGAATAACTGAAGTAGTGACAGTGTGTCAAACAACAAAACACTGTTCCCATCATTTACTTCCTGAGATTCCATGAATAGCTTAGAACAGCTAAAGACAACCAAATAATGAATCATAGTGTTAGTAGGTACTTTTTTCCTCACATTTCTTATAAACTCCTCTGGCTTGGTCATCATTTCTAATCTCTTCTGCTAACACTATGTTGCTGTCCTGTCTTAATGGAGCCATGTTCGGCTATTGTAATTTGTTCCCTTGCTTGCTGTTTCTTTGCATGAAGTCCTTCCAGGGCTTCTTTGTATATTCTCCCTATGAACGGAGGCATACTGTGATACAGAGTTGCTACAGCATTCCATATGAAATACAAACCAAAAGCAATAGCCCAATGACAGATTTCTACTGATAATCCTGCAGAGAGCTCCTAATAAGACTGAGTAATGAACCAAGAATGGGAAGGAGAAGCGAGTTTCCTTCTTATACTTTAGTAGAAGAGTGGGTGGGCATGCCTTCCCCCTCACCATATGGAAGCCTGTGAAGTCCTTCCTGGACCAGCTGTTCTTTTGAAAATAGAACTTAAAGTTCATGACTGAGACATTCTTAAAAATATTTCAGAAATTACAATGTGAAAAAATGACTAGTTGATAAAGTGTTCCCAAATGAAGAAATAAGGTAAGATCTTAGCTTGAAAAATCACTGAAATAGAACTATTAATTTAATAATACAGAGTTTATCTCTTTTCTGTCAAATTCAATGCGAATTATTCCATGTCTTTCTTTTCTACTCAGTCCTGTAGCAGTAGCCAATATGAAGTTTTTCCCACATCACTGAAAATGCATCATTACTGTATCAGTATATCCCTCCATCTGCAGTTACCTTCCAGCAACGCACCTGTTGTTTCTGTAGCCCAGAGGACATCTAGTCCAATCCCCCTGCACTGACCAGGGACATCTTTACGTAGATCAGGTTGCTCAGTGCCCCATCAAGCCCGATCCTGAATACCTCCAGGGATGGGGCCTCCACCACCTCTCTGGGCAACCTGTTGCAGTATTTCACTACCCTCATACTAAAGAACTTCTTTCTGATACCCAGTCTAAATCTGCCCTGCTGTAGTTTAAAACCATTGTCCCTCACGCTGTCGCTATACACCCTTGTAAAGAGTCCCTCACCAGCTTTCCTGTAGGCCCCCTTCACGTACTGGAAGGACACTAAGGTCTCTCTGGAGCCTTCTCTTCTCCAGGCTGAATAGCCCCAACTCTCTCAGACTGTCTTCATAGGAGAGGTACTCAAGCCCTCTGATCATTTTTGTGGTCCTCCTCTGGACCTGCTCCAACAAGTCCACATCCTTCTTGTGTTGACAGCTGGACACAGTACTCCAGATGAGGTCTCACCAGAGCAGAATAGAGGGGCAGAATCATTTCTTTTGATCTGCTGGCCACCCTTCTTTTGATGCAGCCCAAGATGCAATTTGCCTTCTGGACTGCAAGCGTGCACTGTTTGCTCATGTCCAGCCTTTCATCCAGCAGTACCCCCAAGCCCTTTTCCGTGGGGCCGCTCTCTAGCACACCATTCCCCAGCCTGTACGGATATGAGGATTGCCCCAACCCAAGTGCAGGACCTTGCACTTGGCCTTGTTGAACCTCATGAGGTTTACATGGGCCCACTTCTCCAGCTTGCTCAGGACCCTTTGAAGGACATTCGATCCCTCTGGTATGTTGACCACACTACTCAGCTTGGTGTCACCTGCAAACTTGCTTAGGGTGCACTCAGTCCCACTGGCTTTGTTGTCAATGAAGATAACGGGTCAGTTAAGCCCACCACCCGTATCACAACCACATCCATAAGGAAAACAAGAAAGGTTATGGTAGTAGGTGACTCCCTTCTGAGGAGAACTGAGGGTCCAGTATGCTGGGTAGACTGTCAACATAGGGAAGTGTGCTATCTCTCTGGAGCACAGGTTAAAGACATCACTGGTAAACTTCCTAGTCTAATAAGGTCCTGAGACTATTACTGTGTAGGTGGAGATGAAACCACAATCTGTAGTCCAAGACCCATTAAAAGGGACTTCAGGGCACTGGGACGGTCAGTGAGGGAATCTGGGGCACAGGTTATACTTTCATCTTTTCTTCCAGTTGTGGGCAGCGACACTGGGAGATTAAGGCGAATCCAGTCTATTAATATGTGGCTCTGTGGCTGGTGTCACCACCACAACTTTGGTTTCTTTGACAATGGGATGGCCTGTGCAGCACCAGGCTTGCTAGCCTCACATGGAGTCACCTTTCCCAAAGAGGGAAGAGGGTATTTGCCCAAGAGATTTCAGGGCTGATTTTCAGGGCTTTAAACTAGTTGCAAAGGGGGAGGGGGATGACAATATCAGGCTTGTCTGTGACAAGCTGCGGGATGACACCAGGATTAAAGGGACAAGGTGCTACTAAAGGCCTTCAACCAGTTACTCTATGGCGAGCTGGGGACAGCAGCACAGTTAAACTCTTACAGAGATGAACTGGGGGCTCCTGAGATAGTAGGAGCCAACAGGGAAACACCAACAGAACACCTCAACGGAATTAAGGGATGTTCCACCGAGAAGGTGACATGGCTGACAGCCCAGCTGAAGTGCCTCTACACGAACGTGCACAGCACGGGCAACAAACAGGAGGAGTTAGAAATCTGCACGTGGTCAAGAGGTTATGATCTGGTGGCAATTACAGAGACATGGTGGGACAGCTCACATGACTGGAATGTGGTCAAGGACGGCTCTGTCCTTTTTAGGAAAGACAGGCCAACAAGGTGAGGTGGTGGAGTTGCTCTTTATGTGAGGGAGCACTGGAATGTATTGAGTTCTGTCCAGGGTCGAGGGAAGGATAAGGTACAAGTTGAGAGCTTGTGGGTGAGAATGAAGGGGTAGGCTAGCATGGGTGATATTGTGGTGGGTGTCTATTACAGGCCACCTGATCAGGATGAGGAAGTTGATGAGGCCTTCTACAGGCAGCTGATAGAAGACTTGCAATCACAGGTCCTGGTTCTCATAGGGGATTTTAACCACACAGATGTTTTTTGGAAGGCCTACACAGCCAGGCATTTGAAGTCCGGGAGGTTCATGCAGTGCACTGATGATAATTTCTTGATGCAAATGGTGGATGAGCCAAATAGGAGAGGAACATTGCTGGATCTTATACTCACCAGCAAGGAGGGTCTAGCTGAAGCAGTGAAGATTGAGGGCAACCTTGGGTGCAGCAACCATGATATGGTGGAGTTCACGATCTTGTATAGTAGGAACAGAATACCAAGCAAGATTGCAACCCTGGACTTTTCAAAAGGTTGCTAGGGGAAATCCCATGGGACAGGGTATTAGAAGGTAAAGGGGCCCAAAATTGTTGGTTAATATTCAAGGACCACTTCTTCCAAGCCCACGGATCAGTGTATCGCAACAGATAGGAAATCGAGAAGGAGAGCCAGGAGACCTGCATGGTTAAACAGG